>NC_141994.1:75161831-75263274 GCF_049901715.1 Pseudonaja textilis
ATTTGGTTTTATTTCCTATTTTCTTGTCTAGCCATTGGTAAAATAAATCCCAAATTTTGTCATATTCTTTATCTTCTTACTCTCTGATTGCTAATGTCAATTTACTCATTTCTGCACATTCCATTATGTTCTTAATCACCGCCTCTTCTATTGGAATTTTTTCCACTTTTCCAATTTTTGGCAAATACAATTCTAGCTGCTGTTAACACATTTATAATTAAATATGACAATTCTCTATTTTATCCTTCAGGTAAGATGCCCAATAAAAAAAAAAAATCTCTGGTTACAAGTCTATATGCTGTTTTGTCATTTTTTCCAACCACGTATGGATTTTAGTCCAGTATCTCTTGACTTCCACACACATCTACCACATGTGATAATATGAGCGAGGTATCTGATGACGCTTCCAGCATTTCTCCGATTTGTTCTTGAACATCCTTGCTATTCTTGCCGGGGGTAAATGCCACCCTGACAGATACTTCTGGAATGTTTGATGTCCCACCCTGGACAGAGGGAGTCTAGGACAACTCACCATGGACGATTTGCCATGGCCAACTCTCCACAGTGAACTTGCCATGGGTCAAAAGTTACATAATAGCGAAGAAATGGTGGAGTAGAATCATTAAATAAAAAATGCAAAAGGAAGGACAAAATGAAGTGAACAAAAATTTAAATAATTCTTGATTTATTTTAAATAATTAAATAATATGGTACCACAGTGAGTTGTCCCATGGTGAGTTGATTGCAGTGGGTTGTTCCATGACAAGTTGGCCATGATGAATTGGCAGCGGTGAGTTAACCACAGCAAATGGGCCATTGTTGTGGCTCCGGGCTTGGATTCAGCTCCTGTGACTGATATGAGTTCAAGTGAGGAGGACATGGCAGACAAATATGAGCTGGCCTGGCTTACTGATTGGACTGGTAACCAGGATGAGGAGATGGACGTGACAAAGGACGACAGACCTGATGTATTAGAATTGTCAGGACCTTTGACCTCCTCTGGTTCCTTATCTGATCAACAGCCGGGAATGGCTGACAGGGAAGTTTTGAGAGAGTCTTCTAGTGGAGATGAGAACTTGGAAAATTTGTGGTTAAATGTAAGGAACAGAAGACGTTTGAGAAGGCAAACTCAGCTGGAACGGAGGAGGAGGGCGAGTCAGTAAATTAGCATGTTGCCTCAATGAGTATAAAAGGACACAGCCAGGCTGGTACAATTTGCCAGGAACAAAGTGTATCACTTTCCACAAAGACAGGGAGTTAAGCTATTCTCAAAACACCTGAAGACAAGACAAGAAGCAATGGATGGAAGCTAATCAAGGAGAGAACTAACCAAGTACAACCTAGAACAATTAACCAGTGGAACTGCTTACCTCCAGAAGTTGTGGAGGTTTTAAAGAAGAGAGTGGACGACCATTTGTCTGAAATGGTGTAAGGTGTCCTTCCCGAGCAGAGAATTGGACTACTGGAAGATCTCCAAGGCCCCTTCCAAGTCTCTAGAAAGAACCCAAAAAGAATGCTAGGTGAATTCTTTTGCTAAAGCAACTCACCTTTGCTGCAGAAGACCAACAGCGGGTGAAGGAGAATCACATCTCCTTATGTTCTCCCACAGTTGTATATTCACACAATGAGATGTGACGTGACTTAGTCAAAACTCTGCCCACCGAGCAGGAAGGGAGATGACTAGAAGGTCATTCTCACAACAGAAGCGCCACTCCTGGTTCCTGCACTGTGCAAGGCAGGTGGTGGTGGTCCTGGAAGAAAATGTGCCGTGGTGTGTGCACCCTGGGAATATTCCTGCCTGGGACTCTACAGGGAGTAGAGAGGTGAGAGGAGAAACAGAAGGCATCCTCTGGGGCAAAATTATCTCACCTAGAACTTACCAACCAGGTCTAGCTAGACTCCAGGCATTCATTCATTCATTCATTCATTCATTCATTCATTCATTCACTCATTAATTAATTAATTGATTGATTGATTGATTAATTCATTTGATTACTGTAGCCACCCAACTCAACCAAGTGACTCTGATGTCATAACACAATGAAAACAGTTTTTAAAAAACCCAACTCAACCAAGTGACTCTGGTGTCATAACACAATGAAAACAGTTTTTAAAAACCATTCAAACAATTAAAAAAACCCACAAAATAAATATATGGTTGATGCAGTGCCGGAGTCCTCAGAGTCTGGCCAGATTCTGTCTATAAGTGCAAAACAATAAAGAACTTGGCTTAAAAGGTTCACCCCTGTCATTCTTGGTATTGGATCTGACCATTGGACTTTATTAGGGCAACCAGAACTTTGAATTGCATCCTGAACAGAGGTGGGATTCAGCCAGTTCTGACCAGTTCTGGAGAACCAGTAGCATACATTCTGAGTAGTTCGGAGAACTGGCCAACTCCACCTCTGACTGGCCCCGCCAACCCCCATCTCTTCTCTGCCTCCCATTGAGTCCCAGCTGATCGGCTGGGGCTCCTTTGGTTGCACTGCACAGGAGAACGGAGCTGGAAAGCAGGTTAGTGGGGTGAGGAGGGAAGGGGGACTTTGTAGTAACCCTTCCCATTGCCATGCCCACCAAGCCACACCCACAGAACCAGTAGGAAATTTTTTTGACTCCCACCACTGACCCTGAGACCTGTCAGCCACCCGTGAGAAGAGAGGCATAACATGGCAGTGCTAAGAATCCCTTTCACTGCATCCTGGACCTTCTGGTGGGCTATGGCTTCAAAGGATACTGAAGCAAACAGATTAGCTAGACCCACTTCAGTTGGGTTTCAAACTAGAGCACCATATAGAGGCAACACTGATCATATTTGTTGGTTATTTCTAGTGGAGTCAGGGGAAAAGTAATTCAACCATCCTGCCCCCCTTTGATCTCCCAGTAGCTCCTTCTGAACTTTGATGAAGACCAAAAATGGAGCTGGTATGTGTTGCATGGTCTTCCTTATTTTTCCATGGTTGATTCTAGTTATTGTTAGTGGGGGATTGGCACCCAACTTAAATGTTTACATCGGGGTGTCCAATCTTGGCCACTTTAGGATCTCACCTTCCAGAATTCTTAAATAGATCTTGAAGTGTCCAAGATTGGATACACCTGGTCTGCCTGAACCCATTGGGTAAGGTTGTTCGTTGGTGCAGAGTCAATTTTTTTGGTCCAGAATATGGTGGCAAGAATGGCTTCTGCATTTTTCCCTGAAGCCCCACAGGGTCCCCTTCTTCTTCCTAGAATCAGGATCATAGAATTGGAACCAATTTCCTGTTTCTCTTGAATATATTGGGCTACTCAACTGAGCCCCAGCCCCAACCAGCCCAACTCAAGGTATATATGGCACCTTTAGGCCCTTGACTGATGGTGCCACCTTCCACCAATGAGGTAAAGATCAGCATTTTTAGGAAGAGTTGGAGGAGGGGCGATGTTGGTTTCCTTCAAGCTTTGGTGCCCTAGACTGGGCTACTCAGCCTAAAGTTGACCCTAGTCCCACTCACACCAAAACAGGAAAGGCCTGATGCAAGGAGCTTCAAGTGGGGACAGCTGAAGCTCTATTGCCAGATTTCCCCAAAACCCCAAAACTTTAACCTTAGACTGTCTACTATTGACCTCTTTCCTAAGAGGTCTGTAGGGGGCGTGCATAAGTGCACCAACATGCCTACCGTCCCTGTCCTATTGTTTCTTTTATTTTTCTTACATGTATCCTTGTATTCATAACTATGTTTTTACTTATACCTATTATCTTGTAAGCAATTGACATCAATCAATCAATCAATCAATGTCTGAAGAGGCAGCCTTGGGTCTTCTAGCCTCTAACTCACCTAGTCACAGATGACCTGTTCTGTGCCCTCCAGAAAGGAGCCCCTCTCTGCCACCTGTACAAGGAAATGTCCTTTGGGAGGGCAAAGGGGTATAAGAAATCTCTGGGTAGAGGCCGAAGAGAAGAAGCAGTGATGAAGGACCAGAACCTGATAGGTGGGGAGACAGGGCTGAAGGGATGTTCAATCAGATTCAGGTTAACAGAGTTGGAATGGACCTTGTAGTTCATCTAGTAAAAAAACCCCAACCCGCCACCCAAGCAGACTCTCCACCGTTTCTGACAGACGGCAGTCCAGTCTCTTCTTGAAAGCCTCCAGTGATGAAGGTCCCACAACTTCTGAAGGCAACTTCTGTTCTATTTGGTTGATTGTTCTCCCTGTCAGAAAGTTTCTCCTTATTTCCAGGTTGAATCTGGATCAGTTTCCATCCATTATTCCTTGTCTGGCTTTCGGGGGCTTTGGAGAACAGCTTGACTCCTTCCTCTCTGTGGAAGCCCCTCAGATATTGGAAGACCGCTATCATGTCTCCCCTGGTCCTTCTCTTCACTAAACTAGCCAGGCCCAGTTCCTGCAACTGTTCTTCATATATTTTAGTCTCCAGTCCCCTCATCATCCTGGTGGCTCTTTTCTGCACTTTTTCTAGAGTCTCAACCTCTTTTTTTATTGTGTGGTGACTAAAACGGGATACAATATTGTAGGTGTGGTCCTAATTCTGCATCTCCAAGTGTAGGAACAGCCCCAACCTGGACTCTTGAATTCAGAAATAACAGGAGGAGAGGTAATGGAAGGTCACCTTGAGGAAAAAGAAGAGCAGATAGCTGACTAGGAAACCATCGGATAAGAGAGCGACAAGCCCTTAGCTTCATAATGGTTAGAGGAATAAACTTAGAAGGGACTTGCCCTAATGGATCAAGCAGTTACAAACTGAGGGCAGGAAGTTTGTATTTGGAAGAAATTCCACTAGTTGCCTTCCTATAAAGTGGATTTAGGTCATCTAGTTGTGTTTCCTGTCTAGTTTACCTGAGACGGTCAATAGCGCCCACAGTTTATGCTTCTTGTCTGGGACATCAGAACTTACATAAGGATAGAAAATACATTTTTCCAAAGCGGATGTTTAAGAGAGAAAATGTGTTAAGGAAGAAAGTTTACACCAGCGCATGTGGGAAAGTGAATTCAACATAATGAATTCCACAGGGTAATTCTGGAGTCTTGAGGGTCATTAACTGACTTCTGTTTCATAGCAAAGCAGAAATGATGACATTTCTTGTGTTTGTTATAAATGGACTGGGATGACAAAGAGTTGGATTGCACCCTCCGTGGTGTGCTTGTTTGGGCACACAAACCCATAATAAGGTCCCTTAACTCTTATTTTCGTCATTTCAGAAAGTTGGACTAATTACTATAACTAACTTTCTCTCATCAGTGCTGGTTATTCCCACCAGCAGCACCTTCTCCTGTGAGCTGGTCCAGAGAGATAAGCCTTCGTTCTTGGGGACTGAGTTGAGCCCCAGAGCAGTAAAACTTTCAACTCTGTTTTCAGAGTTGAAAGTTGCACTCTGTTGCAGAGTGAATAGCAGCACATCAGAGATGGAAGGGACCTTGGAGGTCTTCTAGTCCAACCCCCTGCCCAAACAAGAAACCTTATGCCATTTCAGTCCAATCTCTTCTTAAGAACCTCTATTGTTGGAGCAGCCACAACTTCTGGGAGGCCAGCTCTTCCGCTTGTGTAATTCTTCTCTTTCTGTCAGGAAATTCCTCCTTCGTTCTAGGTTGCTTCTCTCCTTGGTTAGATTCCATCCCTCGCTTCTTGTCCTGCTTTGGAGAATAAGTGGTGATTTTGTAAGTCTCCCAGTGTTGCTGTGTAGTAAAATGGGCAGTTAATAAATTTCACAAATCAGTAGATTAGATATGATAGATAGATAGGGATAGATAGACAGGGAGGGAGGCAGATAGATAGATGGATAGATAGATATAAGACAGACAGACAGAGGCAGATAGATAGATAGATGATAGATGATAGATAGATAGATAGATAGATAGATAGATAGATAGATAGATAGATAGATAGATAGATAGATAGATAGATAGATAGATAGATAGATAGATAGATAGATAGATAGATAGATAGATAGATAGATAGATAGATAGATAGATAGATAGATAGATAGATAGATAGATAGATAGATAGATAGATATGATTGATACATAGGTAGATGAATGATAGATAGATAGATAGATAGATAGATAGATAGATAGATAGATAGATAGATAGATAGATAGATGATAGATAGATAGATGATAGATAGATAGATAGATAGATGATAGATAGATAGATAGATAGATAGATAGATAGATAGATAGATAGATAGATAGATAGATAGATAGATAGATAGATAGATAGATAGATACATAGATAGATAAATTGATAGATAGATATAGTGAGATGATAGATAGATAGATGATAGATAGATAGATAGATAGATAGATAGATAGATAGATAGATAGATAGATAGATGATAGATAGATAGATAGATAGATAGATAGATAGATAGATAGATAGATAGATAGATAGATAGATAGATAGATAGATGACAGATAGATAAATAGATAGATAGATAGATAGATAGATAGATAGATAGATTATAGATAGATGATAGATAAATAGATAGATAGATAGATAGATAGATAGATAGATAGATAGATAGATAGATAGATAGATAGATGATAGATAGATAGATAGATAGATAGATAGATGATAGATAGATGATAGATAGATAGATAGATAGATAGATAGATAGATAGATAGATAGATAGATAGATAGATAGATAGATAGATAGATAGATAGATAGATGATAGATAGATAGATAGATAGAGAGAGAGAGAGACAGAGAGAGAGAGAGAGAGAGAGACAGACAGACAGACAGACAGACAGACAGACAGAGAGAGACAGAAAGATGACAGATAAATAATTCCTAACAAGTGGCAGAATTGTTATCTTTGTTAAGCTGTTAAGACCTGGCTCTTCCCCCATGTATTGGGGGTCAGTTGAGTGGTCCCTTCTGATCATTGTTTAATGGGTTTTGCATCTATAAACAGGCAGTCCCCACTTTATAAGGGGCGCAGTGGCTGAGTGGTCAAGATGCTGGTCTTGTCAAATGAAAGTTTGATAGTTCGAGACCCAATCTCATGGCGGAGTGAGCTCCCATTATGTGGCCCAGCTCCTGCCCACCTAACAGTTTGGAACCATGCAAATGTGAGTAGATAAATAGGTACCACTTTGATGGGAAGGCAGCAGCATTTGATACGCCTTGGCTAATAGTCATGCTGGCCAGATGACCATAAAATTTCTTTGGACAATGCTTACTCTTTGGCTGTGAATGGGATATGAGCAACGCCCCTTAAAGCTGGACACAACTGGGCAGGAGAAAAGCTTTTGTTTAGTCCTCATTTACTGACCCAAGTGGAGTCCAACGACTCCATTGCTAAGCCAGTAACATGCCAAACTTATGATGTTAATGTTCCATTGTGGTCATTACGTGAATCACCAGGGGTCATTAAGTGCAACATCAAATGACTAAGACTTGCAATTTCCTGCTGGCTTCCCCAGTGTCAGAGACTGGCAGTAAAGATTAAAAATGATGATCACATGACCACGGGATGCTGTAATGTCTGCTAGTTTGAAGACCAGTCATAACTGTATTTTTTCAGCAGTCATACCAGCAGTTGGGATTCAAATTTTTTACTACTGGTTCTGTGGGCGTGGCTTGGTGGGCGTGGCAGGGGAAGGTTACTGCAAAATCCCCCTTCCCTCCCCACCCACTAACCTGCTTTTCAGCTCCGTTCTCCTGTGCAGGGCAACCAAAGGAGACCCAGCCAATCAGCTGGGACTTGGGAGGTGGAGAATAGCTGTGGGCGGGGCCAGTCAGAGGTAGGATTTGCCAGTTCTCCGAACTACTCAAAATTTCCGCTACCGGTTCTCCAGAACTGGCCAGAACCTGCTGAATTCACCACCTCTGAGTCACACCGTTGAGTGGTCGCTGAAAGAGAGTTAAGCCACAACTGGATTGGTTCTCTCCTTGATGAGTTTCCACCCGTTGCTACTTGTCCTTCCTTCAGGTGCTTTGGAGAATAGTTTGACTGCCTCTTCTTTGGGGAAGCCCCTGAGATACTGGAGTACTGCTATCCTGTCACTTCTAATCCTTAAAAAAAAAAAAAAACAAGAGTAGACATACCCAATTCCTGCAGCCATTCTTCGTATGTTTTGGCCTCAGTGGTGGGATTCAAATGTTTTTACTACCAGTTTTGTGGGCGTGGCTTGGTGGGCGTGGCCGAGGAAAGATACTGTAAAATCTCCCCTCCCTTCCCACAGGAGAACGGAGCTGGAAAGCAGGGGAGTGGGGGGGCGGGATGGAATGGGATTTTGCAGTAATTTTCCCCCAGGTTACTGCAAAATCCCATTCCTTTTCCACCCCACTCCCCTGCTTTCCAGCTCCGTTCTCCTGTGCAGGGCAACCAAAGAAGACCCAGCCGATCAGCTGGGACTCAATGGGAGGCGGAGAAGAGAGATGGGGTTAGCGGGGCCAGTCAGAGGCGGGATTTTCTGGTTCTGTGAACTACTCAGAATTTCTGCTACTGGTTTTCCAGAACTGGTCAGAACCTGCTGAATACCCACCTCTGCTTGGTCTCCGGTCCCCCAATCATCCTGGTTGCTCTTCTCTGCACTGTTTCTAAAGTCTCACCTATCTTTTTTTATAGTATGGGGACCAAAATTGGATGCAGTACTCTAGGTGTGGCCTTACTAATAAGGCTTTATAGAGTGGTATTAGTACCTCCCTTGATCTCGATTGTATCCCTCTGATAATGCAATTAATTAATTTAGATTAATTAATTAATCAATGCATTGGCTTTTTGGGCTGCTGCGGCACATGGTTGGCTCATATTTAAGTGAACATCTACTAGCACTCCAAGGTCCCTTTCACATTTACTGCGGTTGAGCCAGGTGCCACCTGTTCTATACCTGTGTGTTTGTTTTTTCTTGTCCGAGTGAACAACTTTTCAAATGAAAAGAAGGCATTTTTTAGGAAACTTCTTCCTGTCACGCTTACATTTCTCTCTCCTTGTTAGCAAGGAGTCCCTCGGGGCCTGGCTGGTTGAACATTAAATGTTTTCTCTCACAACGTTCACAACCAGATTCATTCTGCTGGAGGGGTGCAAGAATCAGGTACTCCACAGGTAAGACTGGGTCAACAAAGGGTGTTCAAAGGGCTGGAGAAACATTGCCTTGTGGCCTTCCTTTGTTAAGCGAGAGGTTACGATGAGTGATGGTTGGTTGGTCCTTGCCAAAGATCTTGAGCTCTCTGTGCAACAGGGGAAACAAACTCTGTGGTTGCAAAGGGAAGAGAAGTCTGGCTGGAAACAACCAGGTGTGTCTGCCCTGATCCACATCCTTCGCCATCTGACTATCCAGATTCAAAGCTGCCTCCAAGATCATGAATAGAAAACTCCGTCTTCTGGACGGGGAGTGCTCTTCCCTGGCCTCTCTTGACTGTATGGAGATTTAATTTATTGTCTTCCCATCTGTTCCATTTCTGTATCCAGTTAGTGGTTAAAAAAAGGGATGCTTAGACCTACAAAGAGCCACAGAGATGATGAAGGGGCTGGAGGCTAAAACATGTGAAGAACAATTGCAGGAATTGGGCACGTCTGCTCTAGTGAAACGAAGGACTAGGGGAGATGTGATAACCCTATTCTAGTATTTGAGGGGAGAAGAAGAGGGAGTCAAGCTATTTTCTAAAGCCCCTGAAGCCAAGAAGCAACGGATGGAAACTAATCAAGGAGAGAAGCAAGCTAGAAATAAGGAGAAACTTCCTAACAGTGAGGACAATTAGCCAGTGGAACAGCCTGCCACCAGAAATTGTAAATGCTCCATCACTGGAGGCTTTTAAGAAGAGACTGGACAGCCACTTGTCTGCAATGGTATAGGGTCTCCTGACTGAGCAGGGGGTTGGACTAGAAGACCTCCAAGTTCCCTTCCAACTCTGATGGTGTTCTATGTTCTACATGCTTCATGCCTTTGATGGTGCAATGAGGAAGCGGAGGTGTAACTTGCACATCTTCCTTCAAATTGGCATGACTTGATGGTGGTGGGGAGTACTGGTTCCAATGTAGGGAGTGGGACTTTGGCAGCCACAGGAAATAAGTCGTATTATTAACCCTCTTCTTTCTTATCTGTCCATCCTGGGTCCTTTTGATCAGGAAACAGATATTCTTTTTATTTCCTTTTATTTCAAAAAGTGTCAGAAGAAATCCTTTTTACGTGCGCGCGCGTGGTTATTCTTCCTGTAGCTTCCTTCGTCAATCTCTGATTATTCCAGACCTCCTGTCTCTATTTGTCTGTGATGGTCCTAGAGGCATCAGTAAGACCAGCTAGAAGCTTTCTGGAGGAAAGGTTGGGTGAGTTTGTCTCCTGATATATTACTGTCCTCCATTGCTGCAGTTTCATGCCTCTTCGAAACATCTGCAGTTGCCACTTTTTTGGTTGTGTGCTAGCAGAGGTTGTGTACTGACACAAAGGAGAGGAGAGCTACACACATGGTTAGAAAAAAAAACATTAAAGCAGCACTTTGATCATAAGCCAGAAATATTTTTGTTAGGCATAGTACCAGAAAAGTATGACAAAGGGAACCTAAATGCAATATTACATATATATGGAATATGGAATATTAAGTATAGCAGCAAGAATGGCATTTGCACATACCCACAGGAGAAGCTGGAGTTAAAAAAATTAGATTCTGCAGCAATGAATGGATTGACATTAAGATGACAGAAAAAGAAGATACGGAGCATTTTCCAACATGGGATTTGTTTTACAAATGGTTGGATAATAGAGGTAGAAATTAGGAGCAGGGAAAGTATTATTATATAAGCAAAAGGATCCAGACAATGCTCTGTTCTCTAAGCACGTATGTATGTAATGTGAAAAGACATCAACAAACTGTTATAAAAAGAAGAAGAGGGGGAGCCGACCTATTTCCCAAAACATCTGAGGGTCAGACAAGAAATAATGGGCGGAAGATAAGAAAAAAGAGAGATTCAAACTCGAAGTAAGGAGAAATTTCCTGACAGTGAGGATAATTAGTCAATGGAACAGAAGTTCTGGGGGCTCCAACGCTGCAGGTTTCCCGGAAGAGACTGGACAACCAAATGGCGTAGAATTTCCTGCCTAGGCAGTGGGTTAGACTAGAAGACCTCCAAGGTCCCTTCCAACTCTATTATTCTGTGCTCTGTATTCTATCATTTCAATCACTGCCATATTTCTTTGTCTATTTTAACCAAATGCTCTCTATGCCAGCGATCTCCAACCCTGGCAACTTTCCACTTGCAGACTTTAACTCCTAGAATCCCTCAGCCAGCAAATTCTATTCTATTCTATTCTATTCTATTCTCAATAAAGATTCCTATTCTATTCTGTTCTGTTCTATTCCCTATTCTATTCTATTCTATTCTATTCCTTATTCTACTCTACTCTGCTCTGCTCTGCTCTGCTCTACTCTCTACTCTACTCTACTCTACTCTACTCTACTCTACTCTACTCTACTCTACTCTACTCTACTCTACTCCACTCCACTCCACTCCACTCCACTCCACTCCACTCTTTCCTAAGGTGGACAATGCAGGCCAGAAGGACTAATTAATTTTATTGAAAATAAGGTTATATTTATTTTTTCACAGAGAAGAGAAGGAGGAGGAGTAGTAGTAGTAGTAGGAGGAGGAGGAGGAGGAGGAGAAGGAAGAGGTCAATGACTTTGAGGTCCTTGGTGGTTTTGTTGCAGCTGTTTCATGACCCAAGGAGGAACATTATCAGTGCTAGAAGGGAGTGGGCCTTGTCGAGAGGAGGAGGAGGAGGAAGGAGGAGGAGGAGGAATGTGGAATCCTCGGTGCTCTCTGAGCTTGGTTGTTTTCCTGAAGACGTTCTGTGACCCAGATAGGTCACAGCATCAGTGCTAGAAGGGAGTGGATTCTACAGAGTAAGGAAGGGGGAGGAAGATTGTGAAGCCCTCGGTGCTCTCTGAATGTGGTTGCTTTCATTACCAAACTAGGTAAGTCCTTATGGAAGTATACAGGTCAATCCTCACAACCTCCCATGTGCTGCCCTGCTCTTAAACTCCCTTTCCTTCCCTGTGCAGGTCAACGCTGCAGTTTCCATGGAGGCCAGGAATCATACTCAGGTGGCCGAGTTCATCTTTCTTGGTTTCTCAGGTGTTCCACGTGGCCAGATCTACCTCTTCGTGCTGTTCCTAGCCATTTACCTGGTGACCCTAATTGGCAATGCCACCATCTTCACCTTGATCCAGGTGGACTCTCGTCTTCACAGCCCCATGTACTTCTTCCTCAGCCATTTGTCCTGCTTAGATGTTTGTTACTTGTCTGTCACAGTCCCCAAGATCCTGGTCAATTTCTCGCACCAGACCAACACCATTTCCTACAACCAGTGCATGGCTCAAATGTTCTTCCTGATGATGTTTGCAGGATCTGAATGTGCCCTTTTGGCCATTATGTCCTTTGACCGCTACGCTGCCATTTGCCAACCTTTGCATTACAATACTCTGATGAGCAGCCAGGTGCGTGTCCCTCTGGCTGTCGCATGTTGGATCTGGGGCTTCCTTGATTCATCACTCCACACAAGCCTGGCCACCAATTTGGACTTCTGTGGGGCCAACCACATCGATCACATCTTCTGTGACGTTCCACCCCTCCTGAAAATTGCCTGCAGCAACACCTACGTCAATGAGCTGACTCTCCACTTGGCCAGCATCTTCATGGGCTTGAGTCCTTTCCTCTTCATTCTCTTCTCTTACATGTACATCGTTTCAGCCATCCTAAAGATCCGTTCTAACACCGGCCGGAGCAAAGCCTTCTCCACCTGCGCTGCCCACTTGGTTGTGGTCACTATCTACTTTGGCATGGCCAACGTGAACTACAACCGTCCCAGTGTGGGCTACTCCTTAGAGATCGATACCTTAATCTCCACCCTCTATTGTATCCTCACCCCCATGTTAAACCCCTTAATCTACAGCCTCCGTAATAAGGAGGTCAAGGAAGCCCTGCAGAAGCTTCTGAGTGGCCTGAAGACTTACTACACCTCCAACCTATCAAAATGACTATAGTGAATTTGATAGGGCGGCTTCTTCGTCTCCTGCCCTTGCCAAGAGGAGAATGCAGAAGGCCGGAGGAACTTCCAGAAAATCTACTTCACTAGGAGCTTTCCAAACAGGTTCTCCAACAACATCAAGAGAGCCTAGCTTGGCTTCCATCTTCTGACAAATGAGCTCGGGAATTCTCAAAGGTGGTTTTTGCAAAAGACAAGTTGACTTTCTTTCTTTTTTTTATTTTTTAATAATGTTTATTGAAAGTTTTTTTAAAAAAATAATATTTAAAAAAAGAGAAACATGTTCTCACATTTTTGCAACGTTTTCATAGCAGTGAACATTTCTATTCGGGTCAATTAAAGTCATTCGCTACAAGTAAATCTATAACTTGTTTCCTAAGTCCTTACCTATTTATGTTATTATTACAATTATAATACAATATTTGATTATATTACTTTACACATATACATAGCTATCTATACATTTATCCTTATTTCCATTTTCCCTTGTTGTTTGTTTAATCAATTTCACTAGACATCTTTACTTCCTTTTTATACAACCATTTATACCATATATTCCAAATTGTAAAAAAAAAAACTCCCCTTCTTCCTTGTTTTTTAGTAACATGGTTAATCTAACCATTTCTGCACATTGGTGGATTTTATTAGTTACTGCCAGGTCCGTGGGTATCATTGTTGATTTCCAGTTTTGGGGCAAAGACTATCCTTGCCGCTGTAATGATATGTGATGTCAGATGCTGGTGTTTTTTGCTCTATGTCAGTTGTATCATTCTGAGTAGAAAGGTCTCTGCGTTGAATTTAATCTTTAGTTTTGTCATCTCTTCTAAGCATGCCTGTATCTTAGATCAGTACTTTTGGGCTTTAGGACACATCCACCACATGTGAAAATACGTTCCTGGCTAAAGTTACACTTCCAACATCTGGGTGACATATTATGGAACATCCTAGCAAGTCTTCTTGGACAACTTGACTTTCTAAGGTCGTTCCTTGAAAATGTTTCACTTCTCATCCACGACGTTTCTACACCGCAGTTCTTCAGAACTTTGGATGAGAAGAGAAATGTTTTCAAGGGGGAAAAAAAAAAACCCAAGGAAGTCCAGTTATCTTTTGGAAAACCACTTTTGGGACCACCGTGGCACTGAATGATGGAGAATTATCCATAGACGTTGAGCTCAGGAATTTATATTCAGAAAGAAGCTCAGAGAAGAAATGTTGATCTGAACCTGAACCTGGTTAAAAACAACAACAACAACAAAAATGTGTTGTGGTGGAATGTGGTCTGGAGTCACAGGAGGGAGGGGCTCTTTCCCATAGGGCAAAGAGCTTGGAATGTCCGGTGGGCAGGAAGAAAGCAAGTCTGACCCTCCCTGGCAGTTCACAGACTATTTCTTTAGTTACTGCAGATATTCACTTTAGTTTGGCAAGATTCTGTCTATAGGGAAACCGCAGTAAAGGCACAACTCAGGAGTGACTCCGTGTGCTTTTGATTCTTTGGGGCCACACTTTTATTCCAATGAAACCCTCACCTTAACTTTTGACCCCAAGGATTGGGAAGAATTTGGGGCCTTCCAGGACAAGGGCTCCCTGTCCAGCTTGTGTTAAGAAGCAGCTTTAATGGGCTAAGAAGCAGCAAGAGACTGAAATAAATAACTGACTTCGGGACTTTCCAGCATTCCTAAAAGACGGGCATTGGGAAGAAAACTGGGGAGGATATAGGACGGGTGGAGCCAGGCAGGACTGTCTTTGTAAAGCCAGGTTTTCGGAAGCAAGATTCCTTAAGAAAAAAAGAGTTCATGTGGAATTTGGTCCCCAAAACTGAAAAGGTCTGGGGAGAAGTGGAAAAAAGTCATTAGTAGAGAAAAATCGGTCGCATCATGCTTTCGTTTCTATCCAGTCCTGGCTGCTCTGTTGGTGGATGGTTTTGTTTCTATTCTGATTCTCTGCATCTTCGCTCGGAGCCTTTCCTGATTCCTGAGTGCTGCAGATCATGGTTCATCATAGCCTGTTGTGAAGGTCAGCGGAGGCTCCCAGTCCTTACCTGATTGCACTGTGAAAATAAAAATTCCTTTTTCTTGATCTCTGCAGTGTTGGCTTTGCGATCTAGCACACACTCCAGAACTCCATAAACCAGACCAGCCTGGTGGAAATGGGCAAAACCAGACTTATTTGTCTGTCCGTCTGTCTGTCAGTCTATCTGTCCGTCCGTCCATCCATTCTTTCCCCCTCTCATATCGCTATCTCTATATCTATCTATCTATCTATCTATCTATCTATCTATCTATCTATCTATCTATCTATCTATCTCTATCTATTTATCTATTCCATATCTATCTATCTATCTATCTATCTATCTATCTATCTATCTATCTATCTATCTATCTGTCTGTCCGTCCGTCTGTCTATCTATCTATCTATCATCTATCTAGATCAGCTATCTATCATCTATCTATCATCTCTGTCTGTCTGTCTATCTATCTCTATCTCATCTATCTTTCTATCTATCTATCTATCTATCTATCTATCTATCTATCTATCTATCTATCTATCTACCTACCTACCTATCTATTCTATTCTATTCTATTCTATTCTATTCTACTCTACTCTACTCTACTCTACTCTACTCTACTCTATTCTTTCCTTATTCTACTCTTTCCTTATTTTATTCTATCCTATCCTATCCTATCCTATCCTATCCTATCCTATCTTTCATCATCTCACTGTATCACAGAACTGAAGAAGCTTCTTGGATAAGAAGTGAAATGTTTTCAAGGAAAAAGAAATATAACCAAAACATTCCAGTTGCCTTTTGGAAAAGCAGTTTTGAGATTTTGATGGGTTTTGTTTGGCATTGTATGCTGGAGTTAGGCAGTTATATTTTATGAATAAATGTTTAATTTTAAATCAATGCTCTAGCCTGCCTCAAACAGGAGACACTGTTTACATCACAGTACAAATATAAAACAATCCAATTTACTCTCAGAACTCCGAGAACATGGAAGCTTGGTAGAACAGGGCTATTTTGCCTGCTTTGCCTGAATGATCAAGGGCTGGACATTAGCCTTCAGGATCTTCACAGTAGAGATATGCAAAGTATGGGTTTCATAACAACAACAAAAAAGCAACTTTATGCCATATCCTGCTAGCTTTCTAAGAGGTGTGGGGGGCAGGTGGAACTGGGTTGGGATGTACTTCCCATAGGGGAGATACCTGGTGTATCCTGGTGCTGTTTCACGTTGACCTCAATGTTACTCAGTTCACCAGAACTGACTGTATCTGCAACCCTACCAGGAGATCAACCATGGCAGGACATCTTCCTCCCAGTCTCCCCTTCATTCTGGAGACTTTCAGTGTCCAATCTGTCTCCCAAAGCTGCCCCATTTAGAAAGTTCAACAGTAATCCAGCCATTAAGGTCAGAACCATCATCTCGGAAGCAGTGGTGGGATTCAAATTTTTTTACTACCTGTTCTGTGGGCGTGGCTTGGTGGGCGTGGCAGAGGAAGGATACTGTAAAATCTCCAGTCAGAGGTGGGATTGGCTGGGTCTCCTAACTACTCAAAATTTCCACTACTGGGGACTTCCGGTTTGAAGGGCTTCGGCGACAGACAGAAATCCGCGATCGTGCGCAGTTTCTGTCTGGGCTCGTCGCTGGAGCGCCCCGATCCGGCTGGAATACAGTGTGTATTTTAAGAATGTACCAAGCAGAATCCGAATAGAAGTTATGTATTATATTGAATGTTACAACTTTAGGGGAAAGATATAAAGGCATCATACTCCAATCAGTAACTACAGGAGAAATTTTGTTTAATGAGAAAAGATAAAAGACAATTGAAACAGGACAGACAAAAAAATATAAATACAATGATTTGAATTGAGATGAGATAATTAAAATAAAATTGAGAAGATTAAAAGAGGGGAGAAGTTATGCAGAAAATGTAAAATAGTAATAAGATATGGAATAGAATATAAAAATGAGCATGAACCTGAATTGGTGTCTGTACAAAGAAATGTAACCCGGGATTATGCTGCTTTCAAAAAAGATGCTTTATTTGTATTTTTTTTTCTCTTTGTGAAAACTCAAATAAAATTTACAAAAAAATAATAATAATAATCTGCTACTGGTTCTCCAGAACTGATCAGATTCTGCTGAATCCCACCTCTGCTCTGAAGGATCATGGTAGCTATAATCAGGAGATGGAAAGAAAGTCCCAAATTCTGAATCAACTGCTTTGGGGGGTAGCCAGACTCCAGGACTAAGATTCTGAGATGCCCCATTCATGGCTGGCATTATAGAACTTTTCACAGAAGAACCACACCCAGGCATGGTAGAACATAAGGGGTGGGATTCAAATTATTTTTACTACCATGGCTTGGTGGGCGTGGCAGGGGAAGGATACTGTAAAATCTCCTGTCAAAGGTGGTATTTGCTGGTTCTCCAAACTACTCAAAATTTCCACTACTGGTTCTCCAGAACTGGTCAGAACCTGCTGAATCCCACCTCTGTCGAACTTAGAAAGAATGATTCAGAATGGAATTGAATGGAATGGAGAGAGGAAAGGAGAGGAGAGGAGGGAAAGGAAAAGAGAAGAGAAGAGGGGAGGGAAGGAAAGAGAAAAGATAAGAGGGCAGGGGAGGGGAGGGAAGGGAAAAGAAAAGAGAAAAGGGGAGGGAAGGGAAACGAGAAGAGTTGGAAGTCACCTTGGAGGTCTTCTAGTGCAAACCTTGGCCAAGCAGAAGACCCTATACCATTACAGACCAATCGTTGTCCAAACTCTTCTTGAAAACCTCCAGTGATGGAGTAGCCACAACTTCTGAAGGCAAGTCGTTCCATTGATTCATTGTTCTCACTGTTAGCATGTTTCTCCTTAGTTCTAGGTTGCTTCTCTCCTTGATAAATTGCCGTCCATTACTTCTTGTTCTGCCTTTGGAGAATAGGTGGACCCCTTCTATTTTGTTTCAGCCCCTCAAATATTGGAAGACTGCTATCATGTCACCCCTAGTCCTTGTTTGAGACATACCTAATTCCTGCAACCATTCTCCGTATGTTTTAGCCTCCAGTCCCCTAATCATCTTTGTTGCTCTTCTCTGCACTCTTTGTAAAATATCAGAATAAGTCTAGCAGAATGGGTCCTTCTGACAGAGGCCCCCCTGGCCTCTTGCTTTGATGCTGGCCAGGAGGCAGCTTGTGGACTTTAAGGCTCCTTGTTGAGGTCAATTGAAAAGGGAAAAACTGGGAGTGAGTTTGGGGGACATGCCAACCTGGGCTAAAATGGGCACGTTGTGGACCAGGCTACCATGGAAAGCAAACCAGGCTCCATCTGTCAACTTTGGTCTTCGTATAGCCTCCTTAGTGGGACAGAACATAACGTCATTACTTTATGATTAAGGATTGTGTTAGGAATAACATAGGTTACCTAATGTAGTTTGGGTAAAATAATATATATGAACTATGATTGTAAGTTTAAGTGTGTGTCACTTTAAACTGCAAAGCATGTAATATTGGGTGCGGTGTGAAACCACCATAAGGGGGAGCAAGAGAACCTGCTGGATTGCTGACGATTTCTGACTGGTTTGATGGATTGATGGTTTGTTAACTGCGTGTTTTCCCTACTGCTGTGTTGCTGAGTTGCTGAAGGAAGAAAGGAGGTTTTGACTTCTTCATATCTCTACTGCAAGGAGATATATTCCTGGACTGATATTTGTAAGTTTACTGACCTCTTTTTCGACACTGGAATTTGCAACTGAATAATCCCTGGACGGACTGAATTAGTGAATGATATATGGACTGTTTGACTATGCTATAACTCTTACTGGAATAAACTATTTAACTATCACGGTGTATCTGTTTTACTGAGTGTAAGCTACAAAAATGTCCATCTCACATATTTTGCCTGCCTGCCTGCCTGCCGTGCAGATTCTGCTAGGGTGTATCCCTAACAGATTGCATGTTCCCTCTGGGCTAATTGTCCCCAGTTACTGTTAGGTCCCTCAAGCACGACCAGAGTCTTCTCCCTCCTTCAGCCTGGCTGACTCCATAAAGAATCCCCCTCTTGGGCCAAGGAGGTTGGGTGATGCCTTAAAGACATTGGAGACCAAGCGCCTTCCATTCATTTGTCTTCTGTGCAGGAGATGCTGGAGAAGACCCAAGTGAAGCCAACACTTCTTTCCCTCCCCTCAAAAAAGAATGGACCAAGAGCCATGCAGAGGTGAGGTTCATCACCACATCTGGAGAATGACACCAGCAGCCCCAACCCACCCACCAACAAGTCAATAGCATTACAGAATGCCTCCCACAAAGTATCCATGTTAAGCTTGTCCCGAGCTTTAAAGGGACACCCTTACTATGCCTCCATGAAGTGAAGGCAGACCATTAATGATTCCTTTATGTTTACTTCCAGGTAAAAGAAAAATATTTCTTCAGCCAGGTGCATCAGGTCTGGGTCCAGGAAATACGTGTCTGGTGTGAGTTCGTGCAACCCTCTTTCAAAAATATTCAAGTTAGATCCCCTCAGCCTAATTTATGGGAAAGGATTGTATGCTTAAGAATGGACTGTGTGAAGAAAGATTTTCTTTGGTGTCTTCTGAGGCAACTGGGCTGTCTTGTTTTTCTTTGAAGATGTTTTGCTTCTCATCCAAGAAGCTTCTTCAGCTCTGACTCTGGAGAACGGAAGGATTTATACTCCTTGCAGAGAAGCTGGTCATTTGCATTCTTTTAGAGAGTTGTTGAGGCTACTTGGAGGTTTAACTGTGTCCTCAGGGTCACCTGAGTAATGCAGGAGAACAGGAACCATTTTCACCTCTCAGATGACCCCGAGGACACAGATAAACCTCCAAGTGGCCTCAACAACCCTCTAAAAGGATGCAAATGACCAGCTGTCGGCAAAGATCCCCACCAAGAAGCTCCTTGGATGAGAAGGGAAATGTCTTCAAAAGGAAAAACAAGGAAGTCCAGTGGCCTCTTGGAAAAGCACCTTTGGGACAACTGCAGAGGTGGGCAACTTCTGGCCCTTTTATGACTTGTGGACATCAACTCCCAAAATTCCTGAGCTAGCATGGCTTGCTCAGGAATTCTGGGAATTGAAGTCCATAATTCATAAAAGGGCCATAGTTGCCCACCCCTGGACAACTGTGACCTGGAGGAGTGAAAATCTCCATAGACATTTGGTATCTTCTAAATCTCTTTCCAAGGCTGGGATTTGAGCTCATTTATATTTTTATTTGCCTTCTCGTGTTCTTTTTCCATTTCTGAGACACCATGTTTTAAATGTGGAGGCCATAATGTCATTTTGAGCCTGGATCTATCATAGCTTTCTAGAAAGACATTAGCATCCATAGTTTTACTCTTCTTTCTACAGTGTCTTTTTCTTTATTTGTGTCAGAAGCACCTACAAATTATGGACGTAACATTCAGCCCTGAGCAGATAAAATAGGTATAAAGTAGTTCATAGAACCGCCATTTTATTAGATTGTCATTTGATCTTCCCACCTCATGCGCAGTCTACTTAGCAATTTCCATACAGGCCAAGATTAGTCTTGGTCAAGGGTCAGACAGTTGTGTGGTTGTGTCCAGTTGGTTGGTAGCTTCTTCCTCATCCTTCATAGTTCCAGAACAGTCTGTGGAAACTGGTTGTTAGGAGGGGAGGAAGTTTTGGGGGAGCTGTTCTCAAGCCTTGATCTACAATGTCCTAACATGGAACTCGTTTCCCTCATAATCCTCTCCGCCAAGCTCTCTGCTATAGTGTTCTTCCTTAGCCTTCTACTGAAATCTTCCATGACTTTCTTTGGGATTTCCAAGGTTGCTCCTTGCTAATCTAGCCATACATTCTGAAATTATCCAAGGTTGCTTGAGGCTTACCCTGTGAAGACTCAAGTCAGTCCCCAAGTGCAGATGGAAACCGTGGCAAAGGTTCTTCATTTTTCTCCTTATCAGAAAGAGGTTCTCCTCAGTTGGCTAGATGAGCAGGAAGAGAAAACCTCAACTGAGGACATCGAATGAACATGTTGAGAAAAAGTCCCCGAGATAAACAAAAAGAGAGAGAAATTAATCATTGGAGGTACAACATAACACTGTGAAATGTAAGCAATCCAGTAAACTAGAGTAATATGAACATGATGCGTTAAGGATTCAGGCTCAGTTGTAGAATAGAGAACCCCTTCAAGTGACACTGCAGGACAACTGAAGCAGATTCCTGAGTCCTCCTGCTTGGAAAGCCATATTTGTTAATCTCTTCAGGTTGTGTAGTTATGACTACTCATCAATATGGGAGATCTGAAAGATGTTTCATTTACTCTTCATCAACAAATGAATCCAAAAGACAAGGGGAACGAAGAGATAATTAAAATGGATGAAATAGATCAGGCAGATTATACATTAAGAGATATAAAAAATGGAACTGGATAAAAAGAAAGACATTTTTGAAGTGAGGATAGAGATACTGATAGATCTAGGGAAGGTCTGGCAGTGAGATGTAGAGATAGAGGAACTATTTAGATCAAATATGAATGATGCATGGAGATACAAAACCCCAAGGGAGGAGTATGGAAAACATGCCAAAAAATCAACAAGAATTGAAATAGTAAGATGAACAAGAAACGATGGATAGAAATAGAATACCTACAAATATAGGATTTATACCATTAAGATTTAGAATAGAGGTAGAAATTAGAAAGAGGGAAAATATTATTATGTATACTTTTATATAAGACTTTACAATTAGTATGTAGATGAAAGGATCAGAAGTTGAAAGAGGGTCGTATTGTGTATATGTGAATAAGATTATAATGGTTATTAGTATTGTGTATTAAAATACTGAATACTGAATTAATTAATTAATAATTATTTGATTAATTAAATGACAAAGGGTGGAGCAAATAATATTAAAAATTTTAATTGTAAGAATTATGTTATTACAATGATGTGAGTAGGATTAATGCTATTAATATAAAATCCCAAGGGAGGAGTAGGAAAAACATACCAAAAATTAACAAGAATTGAAGTATTAAAATGAACAAGAGATGATGGACAGAAATACAATACCAAGTAATTGACTCTGCATCAACCAAGGCTTGAATGTGGAATTATCAGACATTCTCTACACCCGAGAAGAGTCTTTGAAATTTAAAGGGTTGGGAGAATGACTTGCCTCCAGAAATTGTGGGTGCTCCAATGCTGTAAGTTTTAAGAAGAGATTGGGCAGCCTTCTGTCCACAATGGTATGGAGTCTCCTGTTTGAGGAAGGAGTTGGACTCCAGTTCTGTTATTCTGTTAACTGTTTGATGGCCATTGTAGAATTGACAATGGATAATCTAGTAGCAAAGATGGGTTTGGTTTGATCTTTCCTGAAGGATGGTGGGATGCTTTCCTAAACACTGACATTAATGTTGTTGTGTTTCCTTCCTTCTTATTTGATGAGAGCATCTCAACTTTTCATTGTGATTTTTTTTTGTTCAGAAGGATAAGTCAGTCCAAAATTGCAAAAAGTCAGGACTTAAAACAAGTGTCCATTCTGAGCCAGAACAACAGATTACTTGAAAGAGTTCAACTAATAGGAACAAAAAAATAATGACTTAGCACCTTTTCCACCTTCGATTAAGTGCATGGTTTATATTTTGTGTAAACTGTTTAATCCACTACAAAACCTGAGAAGAGAAGTCAAAATATTTGCTTTGTAGAATTGGTGCATATGTGGAGGTAAAAAAAATCTCATTCAGATATATTTTTGCTCTCCTTCAGCGTCTTCGCTACGCAAGATCCCTGCATTCTCATGGATTTCAGCAACTACACTCGTGTTAGTGAGTTTGTTTTTCTAGGTTTCTCCAACATCACACACGGCCAGGTCTATCTCGCCCTGCTGTTCCTCACCATCTATTTGGTCACCATTCTGGGTAACTTCATGATCATTGCTCTCATCCTGGTAGACTCCCACCTTCACAGTCCCATGTATTTCTTCCTCAGCCACTTATCCTGCTTGGATGTCTGCTACTCAACGGTCACCGTCCCCAAGATCCTAGCAAATCTCCTTCTCCAAAGGCACACCATTTCCTACAACCATTGCTTTGCTCAGATGTTCTTCCTGATGGCCTTCTCTGGCTCAGAATGCTGGTTGCTGGCCATCATGGCTTATGACCGCTATGCTGCCATCTGTAAGCCTTTGCACTACTCACACCTCATGAGTTCACATGTTTGTGTGACAGCAGCTGTAATGATCTGGATCTGGGGCTTCCTGGATTCAGCAGTTCACACAGCCTTGGCTTCCAAGTTACACTTCTGTGGAGATAATCAGATCCACCACATCTTCTGTGACCTCCCACCACTGCTGAAGACTGCCTGTGGTAATGTACACATGAACCAGATGACCACACACATAGCCACCATATTTGCAGGAATGGCCCCTTTCTTTTGGGTAGTCATCTCCTACTTCTACATCCTTGCCTCCATCCTGCGTATCCGTTCCAACACAGGTAGACAGAAAGCGTTTTCCACCTGCTCTTCTCACTTGCTGGTGGTCATCCTTTATTTCGGGAATGGGTTGCTAAACTACAACCAGCCCAGTGCTGGCTACTCCCTGGAGATCGACACCCTGATTTCCACAATATATTGCATTGTCACCCCCATGATGAATCCCTTGATCTACAGCCTACGCAACAAGGAGGTGAAGGGTGCTCTTCGGAAGGTCCTGGAAAGACACAGGAGAATATAGGATTCTTCTCAGATGTTGTGAAGGCAACTTTGTAGTCCTTTCTGGAACATCAAGAGGCCAACTCTTGTTTTTCCTGACTCTATTCAGAGCAGACAAGATACATGAAAGCAGTGGTGGGTTGCTGCAGGTTCAGACCAGTTCTATCAAACCCCTCATGAATGATGATCAGTTGGCCCTGCCCAGCCACCCCTGCGCTATCCTGCCTTACAGTTCCTTCTTTTGCAGCTCAGCCGATTCGCACAGCAAAGTGGTTTTCTGCACCTCAGCTGTTCTACTTACCAGGGAAGGCTAGAAGGTGAGCTGGAGTGGTTCAAAGTGGTGCTTAGTGGATGCTGCGCTCGTGTGCTCACAGAACTGGTTGTTAAACTGATTGCAGCCCAGCCCTGCATGAAAGACACTGCCAGGACTCTCATTCTGCCACATTAGCTCTGCTTTGCCAAATGCCAGTCTGCCCTATCCAATTGGGGGAGGAAGGGAGCGACAGAGCATTAAAGGGGTGGGCTTGAATAAGGGGTGTCAAACAGAGGTGGTGTTCAGCAGGTTCTGACCAGTTCTGGAGAACCGGTAGCGGAAATTTGGAGTAGTTCAGAATACCACCTCTGACTGATCCCACCAACCCCATCTCTTCTCTGCTTCCTGAGTCCCAGCTGATCAGCTGGGTCTTCTGTTGTTGCCCTGCACCGGAGAACAGAGCTGGAAAGCAGGCTAGTGGGGTGGGGAAGGGATGGAGATTTTGCAGTATCCTTCCCATGCCGTGCCCACCAAGCCACGCCACACCCACAGAACCAGTAGTAAAAAAAATTTGAATCCCACCACTGGTATCAAAGCTACTCTTCATACTGTCCTACGAGAGTTGCCACCCGTTCCAAGGCCATATGATAGAATGAGCACCATCTAGCCCCACAGCCAGGGACTGATACCACAATAATTTATTTGAATGCCACTGGACAATAAAAGATAAACAAGGGGGAAGGAGGAGAAGGAGTAAAATTAACCACATGCTTTCAGCGCGAAAGTTCAGATCCGGCTTTGCTATACTGCAACCACTTGGCTTTACTAAAGTGTACTTTCTTTAATAATGGATTCAAGAGACTTTCCTTCCTAACTGACCAAGTTGATTTGGCTGACAGACACTAGATGTTTGGTTGATTCTCACAATCTGCTAACTTTCAGGCTGACCATTTTCCTCCAGGTTTTCATCAAAAACAACCTGCTTATCCAGTTAAACGTCAGCAGAAATGTCGATAGAAATAGCTCCTGAAACAAGACAGGAGAATTAGGATGTTTCTTAGACATGCAAGTTTCAAACACTTTCTGACGCTCAAAGAGAGAAATTCTGTCTCTGGCAGATGGTTTCTGGGTAGACACAGTCAATGGTTTTCTGGTTGGCTGCCTTCCTTACGGCTTTCTCCGGAAAGAGGTTACAACATGCTTCAGAATGAAGAAGTTGGTGGGATCACGGAGAAAGATAATATAGAGAGGGATGGATGGAGACATGGATCGATTGATTGATTGATTGATTAGTGTCATTTTATTAGGTGAGCCTGGAGAACTGATGGTTTAACAATATATTGTCATGGAAGGAGTCGAGCAATGAAGTGCAATCTCTCTTTTTTTCCCCCACTGCACGTAGGATAGCTAGAATTCTGAAGGAAATATTTATTTGCTCTATGTATTTTCCTCACATGGCTAGGTTATTTAGCAAATTTATCTGGAACAATTTGGGGGATTTTCCTATTTCCATTCCCCATCCCAATGTTTTGTTTGTAGTTTTGTCCTTTAAATTGCAAATGGTCTGTGGGGTTTATTCTTTTCTGAATATAATAAATTAAAAATGGCAAGCTTGGCCTGTTTTCTTTCCAAACATGGGTTATCTAGTTTAGCCATCATACTCACTTGACCAAACTCCTGAATCGTATTCCTGGGACTGTGGGGGAACTACAATGGCTGAGACTTCAGGAACTGGTTGTAAATCCCAACCTCATCATTTCAAAGGGTCACTGAAGTCATCATTGTAACTAGAGGACCAGCTCCCAGAAGGGAGGGAGGGAGACAGTAAGCAGCAATAGCCCTTAGACTTATATACTGTTTCACGGGGCTTTCCAGCCCTCCCAAAGCGGTTGACAGAGTCAGCATATTGTCCCCAACAACCTGGGTCCTCGTTTGACTGAAGGATGGAAGGATGAGTCAACCTGGAGCTGGTCAGGATCGAACTGCTAACAGTGGCCAGAATTAGCCTGCAATGCTACATTCCAACCACTGTGCCATCACTCCTTCCTTCCTTCCTTCCTTCCTTCCTTCCTTCCTTCCTTCCTTCCTTCCTTCCTTCCCTCCTTTCCTTTCCTTTCCTTTCCCTTCCTTCCTTCCTTCCTTCCTTCCTTCCTTCCTTCCTTCCTTCCTTCCTTCCTTCCTTCCTTCCTTCCTTCCTTCCTTCCTTCCCCTTAGACTTATATAGCACTTCACAGTGCTTTCCAGCCACCTCTAACCCTGTGGCCCTCAACAATCTGGGTCCTCATTTGACTGACCTTTGGAAGGATGGAAGGATGAGTTAACCTTGAGCTGGTCAGGAGCAAACTGCTAACAGTGGCCAGAATTAGCCTGCAATGCTACATTCTAACCACTGTGCCATCACTCCTTCCTTCCTTCCTTCCTTCCTTCCTTCCTTCCTTCCTTCCTTCCTTCCTCCCTCCCCTCCCTCCCTCCCTCCCTCCCTCCCTCCCCTCCCTCCCTCCCTTCCTTCCTTCCTTCCTTCCTTCCTTCCTTCCTTCCTTCCTTCCTTCCTTCCCAGTTAGCAATAGCCCTTGGACTTATATACCACTTTATAGTGCTTTCCAGTCCTCTCTAAGCACTTTATAGAGTCAGCATAGTGTCCCCCAACAATCTGGATCTTCACTTGACCGACCTTGGAAGAATGGAAGGCTGAGTCAACTTTGAGCCAGGATAGAACTGCTGGCAGTCAGCAGAGTTCGCCTGCAATACTGCCTTCTACAGTGCCGCTATGGCTCTTGGGTTCAGTACACGTGGATTTATTTCTAGAGCACCAGCTAAAAGCAAATGAGACAACTGATTTCAGGTTCAAATCTGGAAAAGATTATTTTGCTTTGCCCTCTCCATTTCTCCCCTGAATGTGATACAAGAAAACTATACTGGGCCTGCTAATAAATCCCAGAGAAACCAGTTTGGCCCCAGAGGGTTCCTGCTGCCTGCCCACCCAGCTCAATTCCCCGCAGTACCCCAGGCAGGAGGACGGCCAGGCCCTCCCGCAAGGCACAATTTCCCCCATGAGGACCACCTGCCAGGGATAATGCAAGCAACTAGGAGGGTTGCTCTGTCCTAAGGATGAACATCCAAACTCCTCCCTTCCTGCTTTCTTGGCAGAGCACGGACTCTCAGTTCGCTGCATCTGAGCCCAACGTGGGGAGAACTTGGAGAGAGGATGGTTCTGCTTCATCCACCGCCGGTCTTCTGCAGGTGGGGTAACCGGCCAAGGTGAGCTGCTTTGCGGTCCCTGAAAGATGCCCCTTCCATTTGGGATGGGGTGGCTTTGTAAGGAGGTTTGGGGCTTTATGAAGGGGGGGTCAGGAACATGTGTCTACAGGTCTGTCGAGAACAAGAGACGGCAGCTTAGTTCTGCACTAAAGCTAAGAGGAATACAAGCATTTTGGAGGAGAAGATTCAAGGGACGTTCAAAGGCAGAATTGGGGATGGGTTGAATGCTGAATTAGTGAGAGACTTGAAGATCCTTACTGAAGGGCAAAGATAGAATAAGTTGTGAGGGAGCTTAGAGGTCTTCTAGTCCAACCCCCTATTCAAGCAAGAGACCTTGTACCATGCCAGAAAGTGGCTGTCCAGTCACTTCTTAAAAACCTCCCGTGATGGAGCACTCACAACTTCTGGTGGCGAGCTCTTCCGTTGGTGAATTGTCCTCCCTGTTCGGAAGTTTCTCCTGAATTCCAGGTTGGTTCTCTCCTTGATTAGTTTCCATCCATTGCTTCTTGTCCTGCCTTCAGGTGCTTGGAAAATAGATTGACCTCCCCCTTTTTGTGGCGGCCCCCCAAACATCACATCACCCCTAATCCTTTTCAGTAGACCAGGGCTCTTCAAACTTGACAGCTTTAAGACTGGTGGACTTCAACTCCCAGAATTCCTCCTCCTCCAGTCATGTTAGCTCAGGAATTTGGGGAGTTGAAGTGCACCAGTCTTAAACTGGCCAACTTTGAAGAGCCATGATCTATCCTGTCCATCTGTCTGTCTATCCTATCCTCTCTCTCTCTCTCTCTCTCTATTCTACCTCTTTATCTATCTATTCTATCTATTCTATCTTTCTCCCCTTCTCCCTCTATCTATCTATTCTACCTCTCTTTCTCTATCTAACTATTCCAGGGGTCTTCAGACTTGACAGCTTTAAGACTGGTGGACTTCAACTCCCAGAATTCCTCCTCCAGTCATGTTTGCTCAGGAATTTGGGGAGTTGAAGTCCACCAGTCTTAAACTGGCCAACTTTGAAGAGCCATGATCTATTCTGTCTGTCTATCCTATCCTCTCTCTCTCTCTCTCTCTATTCTACCTCTTTATCTATCTATTCTACCTTTCTCTCCTTCGCCTCTATCTATCTATTCTACCTCTCTTTCTCTATCTAACTATTCCGGGGTCTTCCAACTTGACAGTTTTAAGACTTTGTGGACTTCAACTCCCAGAATTCCTCCTCCTCCAGTCATGTTAGCTCAGGAATTCTCAGGGTTGAAGTCCACAAAGTCTTCAACTTGCCAAGCTTGAAGACCCTTGCACTAGACTAAGCATACCCAATTCCTGCAACCATTCTTCTTACATTTTAGCCTCTAGTCCTCTAACCATCTCTATTACTGCTTTCTGCCCTCTTTCCAGAGTCTCAACATCTTTTCTACAATGTGGTGACCAAAACTGGATGTTGTATATCAAGTGGAATCCTTCCAAGGCATTATAAAGCGGTGCTAACACTTCAAGGGTTCTTGATTCCATCCCTCTATTAATGCAGCCTAGAACTGTGTTGGCTTTTTTGGCAGCTACAGAACACGGCTGGCTCATATTTAAGGGATGGTCCACTAGGACTCCAAGACCCTCCTTGCAGTTACTACTCTTGAGCCAGGTACCCAATATTCTGTACCTGGGCATTTGGTTGTCCTTACCTCAAGGTAGAATCATACTTTTCTCACCACTGAATTTCATTTTGTTAGATAGGAGTCCTCATGAATTCCCACAACCAGACACAGGGGGCAGAATTTATCTTCATGCCATTCTCCAGAGTTCGGAGCCACCAGGTCCAACTTTTCTTGGTGTTCCTGGCTGCCTATTTGGTCACCTTTCTGGGCAACTTCATGATCATAATCTTAATTCTCTTGGATTCCTCTCTCCACACCCCCATGTACTTCTTCCTCTGCCAGCTCTCCTTCCTGGATATTTGCGTTTCTTCTGTGGTGGTACCAAAGATCCTGGTGAACTTTCTACGCCAACATCACACCATTTCTTACAACCAATGCCTGGCACAAGTCTTCTTCCTGATCAGCTTTTCAGGATGTGAGCCAACACTGCTGGCCATCATGGCTTATGACCGCTACTCAGCCATCTGCCAACCTTTGCACTATGCCCACCTGATGAGGAGAGAGTTGTGCATCCAGCTATCTCTGGCCAACTGGCTCTGGGGCTTCCTGGACTCAGCCATCCACGTTGTCGTGGCCTCCAGGCTGGAGTTTTGTGGAAACAACAACATTCCTCACATCTTTTGTGATGTCCCACCATTACTGAAGATGGCCTGCAGTGATACGTGGGTCAACGAATTGACCAATCACATCACCAGCCTCTTTGTGGGCCTCGGTCCCTTCCTCTTCATCATCCTGTCCTATTTTTTAATTTTCATCTCTATTCTGAAGATTCGTTCTAACACCGGAAGACGCAAAGCCTTCTCCACTTGCGCATCACACATTGTTGTGGTCATGCTCTGCATTGGAAACGGATACTTGAACTACAACCAGCCCAGTGCTGGCTACTCCATAGAGACCGGTGCTCTAATCTCCACATCGTTTTGCATCGTCACCCCCATGCTGAACCCCCTAATCTACAGCCTCCGCAACAAGGAGGTGAAGGGGGCCCTGAGGAAGGTTCTCGGGTGCCGGAAGACAGCATGGTACTGATTTTAGGGGGAAGGGGATGTATCTGAGCCCTAAAAAAGAGAACTTGGACAGAAGTATTTTCTCAAGGCACCAGGAATGTTGTGTCCATGAGAAAAAGCGATGGTCGTTGTGGCAGAAACCTGAGATATTGTACTTTGCATCCTAATGAAAACTCATTTGATGCCAGCTTTCTGTGTTCTACATCAGCGGCCCCTGAAGTTTTGGGCACCGGGGACTGATTCCTGTCTAGTCCCTTCTCCCAAATATTGTCATCCAATGGAATCTAGGAAGTGTGCTTTTTCCATGCCCCAAGGCAGGGGTCGCCAACCTTTTGGATCTCAGGGATGACCAAACTCATCATTTTAAATCCCACAGACCAGAGATCCCCCCAAAAGTCTGCAGGAAAATCCCCCCAAAAGTCTGCAGGTAACTCCCCCACCCCATTTTCTTACCGATCAATCGTTCTTTTTTTGGGCTTGCAGGATACCATCTCCAGCTCCGTTCTTAGGGGAGAGAGAGAGACTTTTGGCTTCATGCAAGGAAAGCAGCAGAAGCTGCAGAAGTCTTTCTTTCTCACCCCCAAACTCTGCCAGAAATGAGTCTTCGCAGCCTCTTGGAGCAGGAGGCCTTGCAGGGTCCCAAAGATTCATTTCTTGCGGAGTTTGGGGGAGAGAAAGAAAGACTTTGGCTGCTTTCCTTGCGTGTAGCCAAAAGCAGAAGAAGAAAGAAATGGAAAGAAGCAGCCGGTGGCCAGGCCAGCCGCGTGGGGCAAGTGGGGCAAGATCCCCTCTCCACCCTTTCCCCCCTCCCCTCACTACTTCATGTTGTTTGTAATGCAAGCGACGCAAGCCTTGTGTTCCCGCGGGCCATGTGGGTGGCTCAGCCTGGATTAATTGCTTTGGGTGGTGCTTTGGAGGTGACATTTCTTGGCAGACCACCAAGATTTTCTTGTGGATCACCAGTGGTCCCCATCCCACTGGTTGTTGACCCCTGCCCTATGGAACGCTCTTCCCTCTGACTCTCAACAGGTTTTTACCCCCTCAGACTTCCCTTAACTTTGGAGACCTTTTTCCTTCAAGAGCTGAGATAGAGTTGGATAATTGAACATCAGCCGGTTGACTTGGTTGTTTTCAATGTTTTAATGTGTTCTGCTTTCTAGTTTTGATATGGTTTTAGACAGTGGTGGGATGCGGCTGGTTCAGACCGGTTCTAGCTCCAGTGATCCGCTGGCCCTGCCCACTCAGCTCTGCCCTATCCTCTCCTATATTTCCATGTTTTCCAGCTCAGCTGATTCGCGGGGCACAGCGGATTCCTGCACCTCAGCTGTTCTACTTACCAGGGCTGCCCGAGAATGCACTACTCTATTGTTACATCCTCTAACCCTCCATTCCCATAATCTTAATCTATCCACTATTGACTTCACCCCATTCCTGAGAGGTCCGAAAGGGGCCGGCATAAGGGCACAATCGTGCCTATCAACCCTGTCCTATTATCCCCATCTATTCGTACCTATTTCCTGTATTCTTACTCACATTTATACTTATACCTATTGTCTTGTAAGCGATTAACAAATCAAATAAATTAATAAATAAAATAAATGAACCCTCCACCTCTGAGTCTGGTTGTTTGTAACTGACATAGCTGTGTTCCAAAACAACAGAGAACACAGAGCATAAAACAAACTTAAGTGATAAAATAGCAAGGCAGGAAAATCAAGACAGGAACAGCAGTGCTGAAATAGACATTAACGCCGTATGTGTGGTTTCCTCAATACTCCGCTAAAAATGATGCAAAATGTGACAATCCACGAGGAAGACCAGGGTTCGAGAAATTGTCTTTGTGAGTCATGAACAAATCTTCACACTAATTAAATGGATTTAGTGTCTCCTACAAATACCACACCCCTTTCATTCCTCTTTATTCCCCCTGGAAGGTGCCATTCCCTGTTCACCTGAGCCTTTATTCCCGAGTCGACCCTTGTTCCTTAGCTGTTCCCTTCTCCTGGCAGCTCTGTGCATATGCACATTGGGGACAGGCTCCAGCTGCTCTTCTGCCCCACTGATCTCCAACTCTGAAGGCAGCTGATGACTGTCGGACGGCCCTGGTCCCCCTCTCTGCCTCCGACACAGAGCCTTCTTCGGAGCTTTCCCCAGACTCCAGGACGGGCCCATCTTCCTCCCCGACCTCCTCACTGTCCGAATCAGCTGCCAGGCCTGGCGGGCCACAACATCCTGTCTTGAATTCTGACTTCTTATTAGATTCAGTATGTAACACAATCTCTACCCAAGCAATATATCTGTGGGAAACTAGCAAGAAGAGCTTGGGGGTGGAATGATGCTCCTCACCAGCTTAAAGTCATTATGTTGCGCCAAAATGTCAAAGTACCCCACCCCCCACTTGAATGCAATTGACCCTCAACTGGCACCAATTTGGTGTTGAACATTAGTTGTCTAGATTCTTATGTATAGGGTTGAATATTAAACGTTTGAAATGTAACACAACACATGATCTTGATCCATTGCACTTGATATTAATCTAGATTGCTAAATTGTGCAGGGTAACAATCCGTGGAATTCACGGCAGTTGGACTGGCACCGTTTGTGGCAACCTAATGACTCTGAGCTGATGACATGTTTCACCTCACCCCTCGTTCTGCCTGCTCTTCTCCTTCAGTCTATGGTTTTATCCTTGGATCAAGACCACGGTCACTGCAAGGGCAGGAACTTCAAAGCAATAAATCCTTTCATTCAATGGTAACTTCAGGCACTCAGTGAATAAATCGTTGTAATAAGAGGACTATAGTCTCCAAGGAGAGGGAGGGAGTTTTTTTTTTTAAAAAAAAGCCTTGCTTTTTGTCTCTTTAAATGCTTTGGAAGTCAGTTCTAGAGCACCAGCTAAAAGCAAATGCGACAATTGATTTCGAGCTCAAATCTGGAAACAATTCTTATACTTTTTCCTCCCTGTTTCTTGCCCTCCCCTGAAACTGAACACAAGAAAACTATACTGGGCCTGCTAATCAATCCCAGAGAAACCAGTTTGGCCCCAGAGGGTTCCTACTGCCTGCCCACCCAGCTCTATTCCCCGCAGGACCCCAGGCAGGAGGACGGCCAGGTCCTCCTGCAAGGCACAATTTCCCCCATGAGGACCACCTGCCCCGGATAATGCAAGCAACTAGGAGGGTTGCTCTGTCCTAAGGAGGAACATCCAAACTCCTCCCTTCCTGCTTTCTGGGCAGAGCCTGGACTCTCAGTTCGCTGCACCTGAGCCCAACGCCGGGAGAACCTGGAGAGAGGATGGTTCTGCTTCATCCACCGCCGGTCCACTGCAGGTGGGGTAACCAGCCAAGGTGAGCTGCTTTGCGGTCCCTGAAAGATTCCCCTTCCATTTGGGATAGGGTGGCTTTGTAAGGAGGTTCGTGGCTTTATGAAGGAGGGGTCAGGAATGGAAGAGCCAACCCTGGAATCTCCATTTACGGAGGTGGCCAAGTCCTTCTGCTTGAGACTCACAATCGACCACAATTTGTACTCAACACCAATCCAGCCTCTGCCCTCCTTCTTAGGTTGATCTGCTGCTCCAAACATGGACTTTGATTTGACCAAACAGCTCCTTGGTTGAAAGTGAGGAGCTGGAAACTGACAGGTAGACCTTCCAGTTTCCTTTTTGATGAGCAGACAAGGAACTATGGAGGGGTTCCAGATCTGAGATAGTCAACCCACATCATCTGCATGCAACCTAAGCCAACTAATTATTATCTATTGATATTAGCCACTGTAGCAAGGTGGAACTTCAATGTTCAGAGCTAACGTATATCCACACAATCTGAAGAGGAAGGAGTTGCTTTTGAGTTTGGAAGCGGTGCCTTCCAAGGGCGCCATTACCCCAAGGTGTCCGTCTACATGGAAAGCAAGGTCTCCTGAAGCATTTCTACAAAGCAAAGCTCCACATTGTCTTTCTGATTGTGAAGTCTCTTTGTCCCTTTCCCACATATGAATATAGTTTTCTGGACTCCAGCAAGAAAGGAGAGAGGAGTTATATTACTAGATCTGTTCCTAGCGAAGTCACTTTTTTGATGGTCTCTGCAAATATCACCTCTTGACAGGGTTCAGAATTTAAATAGACCTTCATTTAGAGGAGGGGGACAAGTGTTCTACCAAGACCTTCCGGTCTGTCGAGATCAAGAGACGGCAGCTCAGTTCTGCATTAAAGCTAAGAGGAATACAAGCATTTTGGAGGAGAAGATTCAAGGGACATTCAAAGGCATAATTGGGGCTGGGTTGAATGCTGAATTAGGGAGAGACTTGGAGATCCTTACTGAAGGGCAAAGATAGAATAAGTTGTAAGGGAGAGGTCTTCTAGTCCAACCCCCTATTCAAGCAAGAGATCTTGTACCATTCCAGAAAGTGGCTCTCCAGTCACTTCTTAAAAACCTCCCATGATGGAGCACTCACAACTTCTGGTGGCAAGCTCTTCCGTTGGTTAATTGTCCTCCCTGTTTGGAAATTTCTCCTTTATTCCAGGTTGTTTCTCACCTTGATTAGTTTCCATCCGTTGCTTCTTGTCCTGCCTTCAGGAGCCTTGGAAAATAGATTGACCTCCCCTTTTTTGTGGCAGCCCCTCAAATATCACATCACCCCTAGTCCTTTTCAGTAGACCAGGGCTCTTCCAACATGACAGCTTTAAGACTGGTGGACTTCAACTCTCAGAATTCCTCCTCCTCCAGTCATGTTTGCTCAGGAATTTGGGGAGGTGAAGTCCACCAGTTTTATACTGGCCAAGTTTGAAGACCCATGATCTATTCTGTCTGTCTGTCTGTCTATCCTATCCTCTTTCTCTCTCTCTCTGTTCTACCTCTTTATCAATTCTTTCTATCTATTCTATCTTTCTCTCCTTCTCCCTCTATCTATCTATTCTACCTCTCTTTCTCTATCTATCTATTCCAGGGCTCTTCAGACTTGGCAGCTTTAAGACTTGTGGACTTCAACTCCCAGAATTCCTCCTCCAGTCATGTTAGCTTAGGAATTCTCAGGGTTGAAGTCCACCAGTCTTAAACTGGCCAACTTTGAAGACCCATGATCTATTCTGTCTGTCTGTCTGTCTATCCTATCCTATTCTCTCTCTCTTTTCTACCTCTTTATCTATCTATTCTATCTATCTATTCTATCTTTCTCTCCTTCTCCCTCTATCTATCTATTCTACCTCCCTTTCTCTATCTATCTATTCCAGGGCTCTTCAAGCTTGGCAAGTTTAAGACTTTGTGGACTTCAACTCCCAGAATTCCTCCTCCAGTCATGTTAGCTCAGGAATTCTCAGGGTGGAAGTCCATAAAGTCTTCAACTTGCCAAGCTTGAAGAGCCTTGCACTGGACTAAGCATACCCAATTCCTGCAACCATTCTTCCTACATTTTAGCCTCTAGTCCTCTAACCATCTCTGTTACTGCTTTCTGCCCTCTTTCCAGAGTCTCAACATCTTTTCAGCAATGTGGTGACCAAAACTGGATGTAGTATATCAAGTGTCATCTTTCCAAGGCATTATAAAGCAATGCTAACACTTCAAGGGTTCTTGATTCCATCCCTCTATTAATGCAGCCTAGAACTGTGTTGGCTTTTTTGGCAGCTGCAGCACACGGCTGGCTCATATTTAAGGGATTGTCCCCCAGGACTCCAAGACCCTTCTCACAGTTACTACTCTTGAGCCAGGTACCCAATATTCATGGATTCCCACAACCAGACACAGGGGGCAGAATTGACCTTCCTGCCATTCTCCAGAGTTCGGAGCCACCAGGTCCAACTTTTCTTGGTGTTCCTGGCTGCCTATTTGGTCACCTTTCTGGGCAACTTCATGATCATAACCCTGGTTCTCCTGGATTCCTCCCTTCACACCCCCATGTACTTCTTCCTCAGCCAGCTCTCCTGCTTGGATATTTGTGTTTCTTCTGTGGTGGTACCAAAGATCTTGGTGAACTTTCTGCGCCAAGATCACACCATCTCCTACAACCAATGCTTGGCACAAGCCTTCTTTATGATGGGCTTTGCAGGCTGTGAGCCAACACTGCTGGCCATCATGGCCTATGACCGCTATGCTGCCATCTGCCAACCTTTGCACTATGCCCACCTGATGAGGAGAGAGTTGTGCATCCAGCTATCTCTGGCCAACTGGCTCTGGGGCTTCCTGGACTCAGCCATCCACGTTGTCGTGGCCTCCAGGTTGGAGTTTTGTGGAAACAACAACATTCCTCACATCTTTTGTGATGTCCCACCATTACTGAAAATTGCCTGCAGTGATACGTGGGTCACCGAATTGACCAATCACATCACCAGCCTCTTTGTGGGCCTCGGTCCCTTCCTCTTCATCATCCTGTCCTATTTTTTAATTTTGATCTCTGTTTTGAAGATTCATTCTAACACCGGAAGACGCAAAGCCTTCTCCACTTGCGCATCACACATTGCTGTTGTATTGGTCTCTCTTGGGAATGGCTTTGTGAACTACAACCAGCCCAGGGCTGGCTACTCCATAGAGGTGGACACCTTGATCTCCACATCGTTTTGCATCATCACCCCCATGCTGAACCCTTTGATCTACAGCCTCCGCAACAAGGAAGTGAAGGGGGCCATGAAGAAGGTTCTCAGGTGGTGGAAGATTGCATAGCATTCACCTGAGGGAGGTATTGCTGCAGGCCCTGTGTTTTTGTCTTTAACAATTATAAATATGAACTGGGGTAGAAGTGCTTTCTCAAAAGGCACCTGCAAGAGATTTCCATAAGAAAAAAAAAAGAGCTGGTTAAGGGATGGATGATAGACTGGGCTCAAAACATTGGATGTAATATAAATTTGACAGAGTGGGAGAGCATTTGGAACCTAAATTATAAATTAACAAAATCAGCCTCATATAAAGAGAAAATCTATAATATGTTTTATAGATGGTATCTATCCCCTGCAAGATTGGAAAAGATATCCTCTACTCGTTGCAGAATACCTTATGCCACCAGACTTGAAATTCTAGACAACCTAGAACTACGCTGCCTTCGGTCCGATCTAAGTATAGTGTATAAAATCATACCTTGCAAAGACTTACGTGTCAATGAATACTTCAGCTTCAACCATAACAACACAAGAGCACACAATAGATACAAACTCAAGGTTAACCGCACCAAACTTGATTGCAGGAAATACGACTTCAGCCACAGAGTGGTCAATGTCTGGAATACTCTACCTGACTCTGTAGTTTCTTCCCCAAACCCCAAAAACTTTAACCTTAGACTGTCTACTATTGACCTCACCCCTTTCCTAAGAGGTCTGTAGGGGACATGCACAAGCGCACCAATCGGGCCTACCGTCCCTGTCCTATTGTTTCTTTTATTTTTCTTATATGTACCCATTTCATGTATTCATAACTATGTATATACTTATTCCTATTATCTTGTAAGCGATTGACAAATCAAAATAAATAAAGTAATAAATAAATAAATATATCCCAACATGAACCCGGCATGTTGGAAGGACAAGAAGAAAGAGGGTCCTTTTTATTACAGGTGGTGGTCTTGTTCAGAAGCACTGAAGTACTGGCTTAAAATGAAAAAAATGGTTGCAAGAGATCCCCAAGGAACAAATAGAATTGGAACCAGAACTATTCTTGTTGGGGATATTTAAGAAGAAATGTGGGAAAAATATAAAATTTAGAATATTGCACATCTTAAGGCAGCTAGAATTGCCTGTGCTCAATGTTGGAAGCACAATTGTATAGCGTGAGATGAATTGATCACTCAAAAAATAATGGTGTGTGTTGAGATGGATAAGTTAACCCTGATGTTACGAGAGAAAGAAGAGTCTGGGTATTATAGAATTTGGGGGGAAAGGTATGATTGGATTGAACCATGTGGAATCTTCAGTAAAGTTACAGTATACTCTTAGTAATTTCTATATTACTCCCAGGAGTTTCTTTTCATGTCTAACCTAGTGGGGTGGCTGACAGTCCCTCTGTGAGGAAGATGGGCAGTTCTCAAATATAAACATTCTCAAATATAAACGTTCTACCTGTCAACGACTACTTCAGCTTCAACCACAATAACACACGGGCAAACAATAGATACAAACTCAAAGTAAACTGCTCCAAACTTGATTGCAGAAAGTACGACTTCAGTAACAGAGTCAATGCCTGGAACGCACTACCTGATTCTGTTGTTATACCCTCTAACCCCCAAAACTTTAACCTTAAACTGTCTACTGTGGACCTCACCCCAATCCTAAGAGGCCTGTAAGGGGGCATGCATAAGTGCACCAGTGTGCCTACCGCCCCGTTCCCATTTATTCATACCCATTTATGATGTATATACTTACACCTGTTTATATTTATATGTGCATACGTTATGTTCATACTTATACTTGTTTTCTCATACATGCTTCACAAACTAAACTAAATAAAATAAAATAAAAAGAATCAATCAATCAATCAATCAATTAGCAGTGTAACTTCAAGGACTGGCTGAACAAATCATGATAATGCTTTTGCAGTCCCCCATGAAAGGGAGGAAGACTTTAAAATGCCTTGCTTTAAAAAAAATAATAATTTTGGAGTCACCTCCAGAGCACCAGTTAGAAGCAAATGAGACAACTGATTTCAAGTTCAGATCTGGAAATGATTCTTCTGCTTTTCCCTCCCCCCTTTCTCACCCTCCCTGAATCTGACACAAGAAAACCACGCTGTGTCTTCTAACAAGTCCCAGAGAAGTTTTGCCCCTAGAGGGTCTCTGTTGTCTGCCTTCCCAGCTCTACTCCCTGCAGGATCTCAGGCAGGAATACTACCAGGCCTTCCTGTCAAGGCACAGTTTCCCCCACGGGTATCGCCTGCCATGGATAATGCAGGCAACTAGGAGACTCGTTCTGCTCTAAGGATGAACATCCAACATCTCACTTCTTGCTCTCACTTCATTGCATCCGAGCCCAACTCTGGGAGAACTTGGGGAGAGGATGAACCTGTTTCAGCTCCATTTTGTCTTCTGTAGGTGGGGTAACCAGAAAAGGTGAGCTGTTTTGTGGTCCATGAAGGATTCTCCTTCCATTTATGGTGGGGTGGCAATGTGAGGAGATTCTGGGCATTAGGAAGGAAGGAGAGATCAGGAATCTCCACTTAAGGATAATTGGTAGAGGTGGCCAAGTCCTTCCACTTAAGGCTCACATTTGACCAGAGTTTGTAATTGCTATTAATCCAGTCTCTCCCATTTTTCTTAGATTGAGCTGCTACTCCAAATGTGAACAGAATAGCGCTCTCTCTCTCTCTCTCTCTCTCTCTCTCTCTCTCTCTCTCTCTCTCTCTCTCTCTCACTGTGTGTGTGTGTGTGTGTGTGTGTGTGTGTGTGCGTGTGTGTGTGAAAAATATATAGGCAAGGGAACTTGAAGGGATCCAGATTCAAGGTAATTAAACCAGCATCTTCATGGAATACAAGTCAACTATGAATCGTATATTGATATTAGTCATGGTAGGAAGGTTAGCAATATATACCACATTAGACATGTGTATCAACACAATATTTGATGAGGACCATGAAAAGGAAGGCTTTGCTTTTGAGTTTGCAAGAAATGTCTTCAAAAGGGCCCCTTTACTCGAACATCTCCATCTACTTGGAAAACAAGGTCTCCTGAAGCACCTCTGTAGAAACCAAAGGCAACACAATATCTTCCTGATCTCACAATCTTTGTGTCAAATTTCAATGTATCAATCACTTTCTGGGTTCCAGCAGGACAGTAGAAATGTGTCCCAGTATTACATCTGTTTCTACCAGGGGCATTTTCTTAGATAAGCTCAGCACATATCATATGCTGATGGGATCCTGAATTTTAAAAGACCTTCAATTTAGAGGAGGTGGGCAAGCATTGTACCAGGACCTTTAAGGCTGTCAACAACAAGAGGTGCAGGCAAGTTCTGTGTTAAAGTCAGGGACAGCGCAAGACATCCAGAGTCATAATTTGGGCTGAACCCTGGATGAATGAGAGAATTGACATGAGAAAGTGGGAAAATATGGAAGGATGAAGACCTCTGAAGTAGAATGGAATGGAATCAGAGGTGGGTATTCAGCCGGTTCTGACCAGTTCTGGAGAACTGATAGTGGAAATTTTGAGTAGTTTGGAGAACTGACCAATGCCAACCCCATCTCTTCTCTGCCTCCCATTGTGTCCCAGCTGATCGGCTGGGTCTTCTTTGGTTGCCCTGCACAGGTGAATGGAGCTGGAATGCAGGTTAGTGGGGTGGGGAGGGAATGGGGGTTTTGCAGTAAATCCTTCCCCTGCCATGCCCACCAAACCACACCCACTAAGCCACACCCACAGAACTGGTTGTAAAAAAAATCGAATCCCACCACTGCATGGAGTGGAGTGGAGTGGAGTGGAGTGGAATGGAATGGAATAGAATAGAATAGAATAGAATAGAATAGAATAGAATAGAATAGAATAGAATAGAATAGAATAGAATAGAATTCTTTATTGGCCAAGTATAATTGGACACACAAGGAATTTGTCTTTGGTGCAGAAGCTCTCAGGGTACATAAAAAGAAAAAATAAAATACATTCATCAAGAATCATAAGATACAACGCTTACTGATAGTTGTGGGTTAGTAATAAGCAATCAAATCATACTAGGAAACAAATAAAACAATTTAAATTGTAGAGATACAAGCAACATGGTTATAGTCATAAGTGGGAGGAGATAGGTAACAGGAATGAGAAGAATAATAGTAATGTGGACTTTGTCAATAGTTGGACAATGTTGAGGGAATTATTTGTTTAGCAGTGTCGGCGTTGGGGAAAAAACTGTCCTAGTGTCTAGTTGTTCTGGTGTGCAGTGCTCTATAGCATCATTTTGAGGGTCGGAGTTTATGTCCGAGATGTGAGGGGGCTGTAAATATTTTCACAGCCCTCTTTTTGACTCGTGCAGGATACAGGTCCTCCATGGAAGGAAGTATGACAGCGGTTCTATGTGCCTTTTTCAGATGCTCTCTGTTCATGCTGTCCTCAGCTTCAGCAACATGGTTTAGGGACAAGGAATTGTGCAGCATAGGAAAAGGATAGTCAGATCTTTAACTTGGTGGATCTTCACAGTTTTCTCAAAAGCATTTTTCTTTGGCTGTTGGTGCCCTTTGGAGGTGGATAATTTATCAGGAAATGCGTCGGTCCCATTGGAAAATCAAAGCTATCCCATTACTAAATCCTTCTTCCCCCAGTAAGTCATTTGTTGAGAATATGGTTCTGATATCAAATTTGGAAGAGGTATTCCTCAGAGTTTGCACACCAGATTCTCCCAAAATGAAGGGGGAGAATTAAGCTCTGTTCCTCTGGGTCTGGACACCCACATTTTCTTGAACCTAATTCTAATCCAAATATCTTGAGGAATCAGGTGTTCACTGAGTAGCGTGGATCCCTAAAATTTCATCCTCCACAGTCCCACGGAGACCTCAAATAATGACTTTGCAATTTTACTTCTGAAGGAGAATATATGTAGCCCAGGAGGTCTTTGATGAGGGGTCCTTGGTGCTCTCTGAGTTTGGTTGTTTTCTCGTAGACGTTTCATGACTGTTATATGTGGAAATTAAATATTGTTACACCTGAGAAAATGAAGAACAGAAGAGATTCCATGTTTATCCAATATTTGAACTATGAAATGATTATTGGACAGTTTTATAACTATATCTAATAAACAAGCACTGTTTTGTAACTTGTTAGGTGCTAAAGTAAATGTCAGGTTTTTGTCTGGACCATGGGGGTTGTATTTCTTGGCGTTATGATATATGTGGGAGATACTGGGTCATTGTGACCCAAACAGAACTGGGTAAATGATCCAGATGTTCAAAACAGGAAGAAGGAGCCATGAGGCCAAGGGTGGTTTCCAAGGACAAGGAAACAGGTGTTATGCAACAATGATATGGGTGTGGCATAGGGAGATACGTATCCTGGATAGATTGTGAACCCAGGAAAGGGGCAGAGACTGTATATTTGAACCTGGATATAAACCCCAGCCCTCTTGGGGAAAATGTTTCTGCCATGAGCGAAATTCTGGTTGCCTCCAGTTGTTTTTGTGATTGTTATCACAACAACCCAAGCTAGGTAACATCATCAGTGCTTGTGATGTAATATGCATACCACTGATGATGTTATCTAGTTTGGGTCATGAAACAAGAAAAGAACCAATCTCAGAGATGTCCCAAAGGTGGTTTTTTTTCCAAAAGACAACCAGACTTCGTTTTTCCTTGAAGATGTTTCACTGAAGTGAAGGATTCCTCAAGCGTAGAGAGCACCAAGGACCTCTGACTTCTTCCATGCATCTCCCAAGGACCATTAACTCTTTTTTCTTCTTCTTCACGTTCTTCTTTTTCTCTCCTCTCAGCTGCACAGTTTTTTCTTCATGAATGCCCAGAACCAAACACAACGGACAGAATTCCTCTTCCTGGGTTTCTCCAACCTGCTGAGCTACGAAGCCCACCTTTTCCTGGTGCTTCTTGCTGCCTATCTGGCCACCCTGATGAGCAACTTCATGATCATCATCTTAATTCTCCTGGATGCCCGTCTCCACACCCCCATGTACTTCTTCCTCAGCCAGCTCTCCTGCTTGGATATTTGCCTTTCTTCTGTGGTGGTGCCAAAGATCCTGGTGAACTTCCTACGCCAGCAGCACACCATCTCCTACGGCCAATGCCTGGCACAAGCCTTCTTCCTGATTGGCTTTGCGGGATGTGAGTTGGCACTGCTGGCCATCATGGCCTATGACCGCTATGCGGCCATCTGCCAACCTTTGCACTATGCCCACCTGATGAGGGGCAAGGTCTGCATCAATCTGTCCATGGCCATTTGGCTCTGGGGCTTCCTACACTCGGCCATTCATGTTGCCTTGGCATCTAGGTTGGACTTTTGTGGAAACCACAATATTCCTCACATCTTTTGTGATGTCCCACCATTACTGAAGATTGCCTGCAGTGATACATGGGTCAACGAATTGGCCAATCACATCACCAGCCTCTTTGTGGGCCTCAGCCCCTTCCTCTTCATCATCCTGTCCTACATCTACATTCTGGCTTCCATTCTGCGAATTCGATCCAACACTGGCAGGCGCAAAGCCTTCTCCACTTGTGCATCGCACATCAGTGTGGTAACTCTCTTTGTTGGTAATGGAAGTATGAATTACAACCAGCCCAGTGCTGGATACTCTCTGGAGGTTGATGCTCTGATCTCCACCATGTTTTGCATTGTCACCCCCATGCTCAACCCTTTGATCTACACCCTCCATAACAAGGAGGTGAAAGGGGCCCTGAGGAAGATTCTCAGCTGCTGGAAGAGAGCATAGCCCTCATTTGGGGAGGAAGTGTTGAGGTAATTTCCCATTAGGAGAATGAGCGCATACAGGGAGACGTATTTGAGAGGAGTGTTTGAATAATACACATACAGCACACAGATACACTGTACAGTAAATGTAGGTTTTTACTTCCAGAAACGTTAAGCAAAGTCCAAAATAGGCAGTCCAAAGTCATTCATGGGTAAAATCAGTCAATTTTCATCCAGGGATAATCCAAATATCAAATTCAGTGTCAAAAACAGTTCAGTATCAGACTTACATTAAATCCAGTAATATCAGTCAATTAGAAGAAATGGAGCAATGGCAATACTTCCCAACAGAAGGAAACAGAGATACACTCACACTCTCTTCTGAAACTCAGACTAAGCAACCCAGGTTTCTGGCTCCATCTTATGGCCGTTTAAGAAACCACACCCAACTACAGTTTTGCATTTTCTTAAAGATACAGTTTTAAAATGTTTATCCTGGTTTATATATTTCTAACCCAAATAGCTATTAGGTTCATATTCCTAACAGGAAGGTTTTTTTAAAAACATTTTAAAAGGATTTTTTGAAATGACATCAGAGCATTGGATTTCCTATATTATTATTATTAACACGCTCTGATGCTAAGGAGTTCTACTCCCCCTCCCCAGCTGGAAAAAAAGAAATCTCTTCCAAATGCAAAACACAAGCCGAGGAGAGGAGTTTCAGTCTCAGTTTCACAGCACCAAGCAGCTTCAGTACAGAACAGTTGAGCTAAGCTACACCTAGGCTCCTTACTGTCTCCTTCCTTGCTCACACAGCAAATACTGCTTCAGTTTCCAAACAGCCCTCAACTCTCTCACACACTGACCGGATGCTAGCCAGGTGAATACTGATGTACCACTTGTCCATTGCCAGTGCAGTAGAATCTTTCCAATGTTGACTATATAGGAATTTTACTGCTGTAACCAAATATAAGATTAATGTACCATGTTTTTTTTTCTAGAATTTGTCCATCAACTCTAATAAAAAATAATCTCTGGTCTAAATTGTATTTGAATTAATATATACGTTTCTCAAGGAACGTGTTTTGTTGATCCTCCTAAGAAAAATGAAAGCTGAACCCATGAACTGTGGTAGAAGGTGCCTGCAAAACAATTCCCACGATAAAATAAATGGAGATGAATTGTAAGAACACGAGTAGCTAGCCCTTGCATCTTTCTAAAGAGTAATTTTATTTAAAATTAAAATAACAATAAAAATTAATGCAAAATAAAACAAGGAAAGGAAAGAAAAATTAGAAGGTGCAGAAAAGAGAAAAGGGAACAATAGAAACTGTGTCCTTGTGGTCTCTTCATGAGGAACAACTATCTGGAGCACATGTGGGCGATCTCAAATCTTCTCTTAATCCAGGGAGGAAATATTGAAGAGCTGGGCTATTCACCAGCTCTTCATTCCGCCAAAATCATCAGCTTCCCTTTTCATGGAACAATCTTCACTCCATTTCTTCCCCAAAGTTCGAAGTAGCTTTTATGGGGAAGACAAATTCCTCCAAGAATTTCTTTTTCTCACCGTGGGCCTGGCATCTGAATGACTCTCAAGGAACCTGCCCGCAAATGCCCTACCTTTCTTCTAGAAGCCAGAAGCTGGTCTAGATGTGTTGGAAGACAAGATGGTTTGCAAGGGTTGAAAGATATGGAGACCTATCACAAATGTCGAAGTTGTCAATTGCTCTGTCTTTCTCTTTCTCTTATCTCCTCCCTTTAATACCTTCTTTGTCTCTTTCTCATGGATTCTCTGCAGGTCAGGGATGAAAAGTGGGATGGGTGAAATAAGGGGTCAGCCTAGAATAGCCACAAATGAATTAAGTCCAACTCCCCTCCCACTTCTGATTGTGTTGACCCTTATCTAACTCTGCGTGTTGACCACTAGTTGAGAAGATTCCCATGCATAGACTTTGGGGAATACACCTGTCAAATCGAACCTTCACAAATGGACCTGGCACAATCCACTGGAGCCTTTTCAGTTTCAGGAGTGGCTGGGAAGAGCCCAGCAGTAGCTTTGGCTGCATTTATTCATTCGTTCGTTCCTTGATTAATTAATTCATGGGTCTAATTCATTTAGTGATTCATTCATTCATTGATTCATCCAATACATTTTAGGCATCTCCAAATCCACCTGAACCTGGGCAGTTCACAATATAAAACAATACGTTGTGGAATTTTCTGCGCCTGGTGTCCTCCAAATACTGTAGGTGTCCAGAAGAATTATGTCTTCAATCCTTAGCCTATAATATCCTCTTATAATATAGACAAGAAGTGTCTATTTCTCTTTCTCTCTCACTCTCACATCTATCTATCTTCTTTCTCTGTATTAGGGAGGCAAGTTCAGACATAACAGGAAGTGTTTATCTCTATCCACCCATCCGTCCATCCATCTGTCCATCTGTCCATCCTTTCATCTATACACCCATCTCATTGACTCACTCAATGACCCACCAACTCATCCATCCACATATCTATCCACCACTCATCCCTCCATTTCTCCATGCATCTAACCATCCACCCACCCATCTACTCAATAACCTACTAACTCATCCATCCATGTATCCATGTATCCATGTATCCCTCCCTCCCTCCATCCATCCACCAACCCATCCACTCAATAACCTACCAACTTATCCATCCATGTATCCATCCATCCATCCATCCATCCAGCCAGCCAGCCAACAAAAAAAGCAAGCAACCCTTTCTTTTTTTTTTTTTTTTTTTATTTTAAAAAAAAAAATAAAAAAAATGTAAAAAGGATGGCCATTCTCTAGTCCTCCAGATTTGTTTGACATCAACTGCCCTAATTCCCTGCCTGAACATTTTTAGCAGAGGGTTGGGCTCGTGAGGGTCTATAATGAATCCCTTGAGATATTCTGGAGAAAAGGAGTCTGGGGGTCATTCGTTGATTGCTTCTTCATAGCAAAGCAGAGGTGATGACCTTCCTTGCATTTCTCACGGATGGATTGTGACGGCAAAGAATTGGATTGCACCCTCCGTGCGGTGCTTGTTTGGGCACACAAACCCACAATGAGGTCCCTTAACCCTCATTTCATCCCTCCAGAAAGATGGACCAATTACTGTAACTGACTCTCTCTCTCTCACCAATGCTGGTTATTCCCACCAGCAGCACCTTCTCACGTACATCACGATGATGCACTTACATCCTTCCAGGCAAACTTTTCCCTCACAATGATTCCGAGGGAAGGAAAATTGGCTATTATTTATTTATTTATTTGTTTGTTTATTAAATTTATTTGCCATCCATCTTCTTGATAAGGCCATGCGTCTCGGCCTGGGGCTCTGGATATCTTGGCGTCTCATTTTTTTTTTTTTGGCTGTATGGATATTAATTATGATCATTTTCTCAGTGGCTGCATAGATTTATTTTCATAGAATTTTTAACTGTTTTAATAGTTGTAGAATTGTTCACGGACCAGACTCACTGGGTTGAGATGAGCAGCTATAGAAATAAATCCAGGTCTTTCTAATTAATTTTTAGAATTGTTTACTACCCAGAGCCACTGGGTTGAAATGGGCAGCTATAGAAATGAGTTTATAAAAATAAATAAATTTCATTTGCAAATTCAATATCTGCAACCACCAGGTACTAGGGGTGTATTTCAAGACAGTATTTTTAGCCTTTTAGCTAGGGTATATAAATATGATTGTGCAACAAAAATAAAAATAAAAAAAATACTCACAAAAATCCTATTTATGTTACTCACTCTTTTCTCCCCAAACGTAGTAAGCTTAGGGCATTGCGGACACACATCAAAGGACGTTCTCCTTAGAGCACTTTTCTTTCCAATTGTGTTTGGCTTCGCTTCCCCCTCCCCAAGCAAGTCACAGATGAGAGAGTTTGGTCCCTGCTGCTTTCACTCCCTGCAGAATCCAGAGCAGGAATAATTCTCAACACACCAGGACACATTTTCCCCAAGAGCCTCTCCTTCCATGGATAACGCAGGCCCTGGGAGTGGTACTTCTGTTGTGCGAATGAGCTTCTAAACACCCTTCCTTTCTGCTCTGTGGCTCAGCTATCCCCATCCTCATTGTGTCTGAATCCAACGGTGGGAAAACCTGGGGAGAGGTTGATGCTGCTTCAACCATGGCTGGTTTCCTGTAGGTGGGAAAAGCAGCCCAGGTGAGCTGCTTTGGTGTCCGTACAGCATCTTCTTTTGAGGCAAGATTGACATTGGGACACAGAAGAAAGTGTGTGAGCAGGAATTCAAGATTCAACCCTTTGAGGAGATCTCAGAAATAGCAAACCGAGTGGACAACCATTTTTAACCATCAACAACCTAGACCTTTCTATTCTTCTTCTCTGTCCTTCTCTCAAGCTGAGCTTTGATTAGCAAATTTGATCAAATTGGCCCTTCAGAGCAGCACCCCAAATCAAAGCTGGATGCAGGAAACATATGGAGATATATTTTTTGTTACCTGGAAGGCAAGGGATATGAGGAGATTCAAGACTGGTCAATCCAGGTACATCTTCACTCAGTATAACTGAATTATGATATATATATATTAAAGGTTATTCATTTCCATTGTTGTATTGGCTTTTGACCATGGTAGCAAGAAGCTCCAGAGGTGATATACGCTATATGAGTATAAAATTCAAGGCTGCTTTTAGGCTTGTCAGAGAAAATTTGGGAGATGACCCCTCTTCCTCACTGTAAACCTCAGTCTTCCAAGTAAAAGCCAGATCTTCTAAAAAAAAACATCTCTACAACTGAGGCCACCTTCTCCCAACATATTTTCATACATCACTTATCTTCTGGAGTCCTGAAAGACAGTAGAAGCTTATTATCTCCCTTAAAACTGTATTAATCTCAGGTAGCATCAAATGTTGACCTAGTTCTCAAGGAAGTTGGACCTTCATATGAGTGAGGTGGGACAATGTTGTACAAATACCTTTAGGGTTCTCCAGAGCGAGGATGGACAGGCCTGTTCTGGGTTGAAGCTCAGAGCAAGTCAAGAATTTTCTTAGGTCTCTGTTGAAGGTTCACAAGATGTCCAAAGGCATAATATGGATGGATTGTGCTCCACGTTGACTGAGATAATCGATGGTCCTTCCTGAGGACCTAAGAAGGCAAAGAACTCAAGTAAAGGAAACGTGGCAGCCTTTGATTCAACTGTCCCTTGTTCATGCTGCTCTCAGCTTCAACAACATGCTTTAAAAGAATCCAAGGCATTGGACAGTGTAGGAAATGCATAAATAGTCTTTAACTTGGGAGTCTTTAACTTGGAGGAACTTCACGGCCTTCTCAGTTGCATTTGGCGTTGGTGATTGGTGCTTTTTGGAAGAAGATCAGTTGCCAGCGAAAGGAGTAGGAGCCATTGGAAAATCACCCTGCAGGTAATTCAAGCTCAAAGTACCTCAAGAAATCCGTTCTTCTTTGTGTGGAAGAGATCACTGACATTTCTTCTCCACAATTCCAGCCTGAATCCTCCAATAATTACTGTGTTATTTTTCCATCCATTTTTCAGGGTTCGTTGCCACTCACTCCTTCCTTCACAAGTATTTTTTCTCTCCCTTCCCAGCTGTCGATTTTCTGCCTCATGGATTCCCACAACCAAACACAGGGGATGGAATTTGTCTTCCTGGCATTCTCCATATTCCAGAGACACCACGTCCATTTTTTCTTGGTGTTCCTGGCTGCCTATTTGGTCACCCTGCTGGGCAACTTCATGATCATAACCTTAATTCTCCTGGATTCCCGTCTCCACACCCCCATGTACTTCTTCCTCAGCCAGCTCTCCTGTATAGACATTTGCCTTTCTTCTGTGGTGGTACCAAAGATCCTGGTGAACCTTCTGCGCCAGCAGCACACCACTTCCTACCACCAATGCCTGGCACAAGCCTTCTTCCTGATTGGGTTTGCGGGATGTGAGCCAGCACTGCTGGCTATCATGGCTTATGACCGCTATGCTGCCATCTGCCAACCTTTGCACTATGCCCACCTGATGAGGGGCGAGTTGTGCATCCAGCTGTCTGTGGCCTTTTGGCTCTGGGGCTTCCTGGACTCAACGATTTACACTGCTCTGGCCTCCAGGTTGGATTTCTGTGGAAACCACCAGATTCTTCACATCTGGTGTGATATTCCTCCGCTACTGAAAATTGCCTGCAGCGATACCCAGGTCAATAAATTGGTCAATCGCATCACCAGCTTCTTGGTTGGCCTTGCTCCCTTCCTCTTCATCATCCTGTCCTATTTCTGTATTTTAGCCTCCATTCTCCGGATTCCCTCCAACACTGGCAGACGCAAAGCCTTCTCCACTTGCGCATCACACATCGCTGTGGTAACTCTTTATATCGGAAATGGGTTTCTGAACTACAACAAGCCAAGTTCTGGCTACTCCCTAGAAAGCGAAGCCCTGATTTCTATCATGTTTTGTGTTGTCACCCCCATGCTGAACCCCTTAATCTACAGCCTCCGCAACAAGGAGGTGAAGGAAGCTAGGAGGAAGCTTTTCAACAGCTGGAGAGCAGCGTCCTCTTCATTTTGAGGCGCCTTTCTCTTTAAACCTCACAAGGAAAATGAAACTGGTCCACAAGTACTTGGGAGAGAGGCTTTCTACAGAGGCCTGCAAAACTTTCCTTGGAGAAAGCAACAGGGGAGTTTCGTAAGACCATGAGTAGCTGGGCATTGCAGACAATTCAAGCCTTGGACTTCGTCACTCCAGGTTGTATCACGATCAATCGAGTACCTTGTGGAACCTGCAAACCAATGTAATTCTCTAATCCTAGAATCCTCCAATGAGCAGGGACACACAGCTTTGGACTGTGTAGGTAAAACAACATGGCTTGTAAATATTTCCATAGTCACATTTGCATTGACCCAGAAGCAACCTCTATCAAAGATAGAATTCAGATTAGGAACAGATAAACAATTCTATTGATCAAGTGACAAGGTATGGAACGAAGGGAAGCCCAGAAGGCTAACCAGGATGGAAATATGTCAGAGATCTCATGAATGGTTGAAGTGTGAGGGAGTTCAGTCTAACCTCCTCTCATTAACTGCTTTTAACTTTTATTGTATTGTTTCCTATTAGCTTTCTTTGTGTGTGTGTGTGTTTCTTTGACTGGATTTTTTTTTTTAATGTCACAAACAACAGATCATTTGAACAGAAATTGCAGCAGAGAATAAGGATACAGGAAGCCAAGCAGACGATAAACAGCTGCTTATACGTCACAAGCCACTATTTCACAGGGATCATGTTCTTCCTGTCATTTACACCAAAGACAGATTTCTTACCTGTCTCTCTTTTCAGGATTCAGGACAGTTGAATCCTTGAAAGAAAAAAAAACACTAAAAGTCTGGAGACACCGAACAAAAAGTTGCTATGCTTTAGTTAGGTTGTATACCATTTTCCCAACAGTTCTGGTGAATGGCGAAAACAGCCTCAGAGATCTGAAGAAATGCAGTATAATAAAAAAAAGTAGAGAACTTTGCTTTGAGATTCATGTTATCTCTAAGGAATATATAACTATTCTAGTTAGAGCTTTGCTTTAATTTATTACGTTTCTCTGTGTTAACACCCCCACGCACCAATTCCTTTTCCTTTGCATATGGAGTACATTCTGTACAATTCCAGAGTTATGCAGTAAATTTGATTTAAAGATTTAAAAAATAATCACAAGCCAAAATATCATAGAAAAAAAATTACAGGGCCTTCTCCCCTTGCATTTATTTTCCTAGCTGTAGCCCACAACCTAAATAATTGTAACGTCCTTTGCACATTAATTGTGGAGATGATTATTAGCATCTAATTAGCCTTTTTTTTTGGTTTGGTCCCTTAACTCTTCCTAAGAACTGATTTCTAACTGTTTGGATTTTCTGTGTTGTGTAACGTGTCCTGTATAAGCCCCTCCTACTTGAATTTTGTTAGTCTTTATTGTTGGTCTAAACAGTTCTTGAATTTTGGAGGCCCAATAATACTCTTATCATCAGAACAAATTCACCTGTCCAATCTTGTGCCAAATGCATTCCTCTGGCCATCAACATTAAATTGTAATATCTTTATGTTTTCTGTGGTTATTCATAATAACAATATTTGTGACATTTGTTCAAGTTCCATGTTGACAATTTTATGAAGGTTTTGATGCATTTCTTTCCAATAATTTGAATTTTTTTTCTTGCCCCTCGCTTGTGGTCAAACACTCTTTCTTTGCTGCAGCAAGTGTCGTCTTTCCAGATTCTCACATGCATGCACCCCAAGTTTCCCACCAGTCTCTTCCCTGCCTTAGGGATGGAGTCACCAGATGTGGCAGGCTGGACAGGCTGGGCCATTTCTCCACATCAACCAAGTGTGTCCCTCTCCATCACCTGAAGATGGTGTTTGATTTTGTTGTATGAGGTGAAATGACCAAACGAAACCAAACCAAACCAAGCCACAGAACACAGAACACAGAACACAGAACAGAGAACAGAGAACAGAGAACACAGAACAGAGAACAGAGAACAGAGAACATAGAACACAGAACACAGAATGTAGAACGTAGAACATAGAACATAGAACAAGAGAGTTGCAAGGGGCTTTGGAAGTTTCTGATCCAACCTTCTGCTCAAGCAGGAGACCCTATACAGGGGGTGTCAAACTCGCGGCCCGCAAGCCGGATGCGTCTTGTGCTAGCCCCGTCCCCACCCAGCTTAGCAAAGGGAAAAAGTCCAGATACGTCATGTGATGACGCTGTGACGACACAAGTTTGACATCCCTGCCCTGTACCATTTCAGACAAATGGTTGACCTGCCTCTTTTTGAAAGCCTCCAGTGATGGAGCAGCCACAACTTCTGAAGGCAAGCTATTGCACTCTAACCATCAGGACACTTCTCCTTAGTCCCAGGTTGCTTTTCTCCTTCGTTAATTTCCATCCATTGTTCCTTGTCTTGACTTTTGGTGCTTTGGAAAATTGTTTGGCCCCCTCTCTCATTTTTTGAGGAGCCCCTCAAATATTGGAGCACTGCCATCACATCTTCCTTCTTTTCAGTCCTTCTTTTCATTAGACTGAACATACACCAATTCTTACAACTATTCTTCATTTGCCTTAGCTTTTAGCTCCCTAATCATGATCTAGATGAGGGGATAGAAGGAGAACTCATCAAATTTGCAGGTGACACAAAACTGGGGTGGGGTGCGGGGAATAATCAACACTTTAGAATATAGGCTGAAGATCTAGAAATATTTTGACAGGTCCTGGGAAAGATAATCAAAATCGTCTTTGGACACCCAGAATCAAGCAAAGCTATTACTAGAAGCTAACATGGATTTGTCAAAAAACTAATCGTGCCAAACAAACTGCACTGCATTCTTTGACAAAGTGACTAACTTAGTGGACCAGTGAAACGCTGTAGACTTTGTACACTTGGACTTTGCTAAGGCGTTTGACAGAATAGACCACAACTTTCTTCTTGGTAAAATAGAAAAAGGTAGGATAGATACCATCCCCATCAGATGGATTCATAACTGGCTGACCAACCGCACTCAATGTGTAGTCCTCAATGAAGCTGTATCTGTATGATGCTAAGTATGCAGTGGAATGCCCTAAGAGTCTGTCTTAGGCCCAGTACTCTTCAATATCTTCATCAATGATTTTGACAAGGCGATGGAAGAGGAACTGATCAAATTTGCAGATGACACCAAACTAAGGAGAATAGCCAGCAGTTTAGAAGATAGGCTCATAATCCAGAAGGATCTTGACAGACTTGAACAATGGCTATATTCAACAAAATGTAGCTCAGTGGTGAGAAAACTTAGGGTTAGGCAGAAAAACACAAATGCCCAGGTACAGACTAGATGGTACCTGGTTCAATACAGTAGCAACTGTGAGCGGAATCTATGAGTCCACTTCAATATGAGACAGCCCTGTGCCACAGCTGCCAAAAAAGCCAACTTAGTCCCAGGCTGCATCCACAGAAGGGTAGAATCAAGATCACCTGTGATATAAAGTGTTTATATCACCTGTGATATAAAGGCCACAGTTGAAATACCACATCCAGTTCTGGTCTCCGTGATACTAAAACGATGTTGAGACCCTTGAATGTGTGCAGAGAAAAGCAACGAAGATGACTAAGGCAGTGGTGGGATTCAATTTTTTTTACTACCGGTTCTGTGGACGTGGCTTGGTGGACGTGGCAGGGGAAGGATACTTCAAAATCCCCATTCCTCCCCACCCACTAACCCGTTTTCCAGCTCTGTTCTCCTGTGGCTTGGTGGGCGTGGCAGTGGGCATGGCGAGGATACTGAAGACCCACCAGCCGATCAGCTGTGGGCGTGGCTTGAGTGTGGCATTCTATGGGTGTGGCTTGGTGGGTGTGGCTTGGTGGGCATGGCGGGAGAAGGATACTGCAAAATCCCCCTTCCCTCCCCACCCACTAACCCGTTTTCCAGCTCTGTTCTCCTGTACAGGGCAACGAAAGAAGACCCAGTCGATCAGCTGGGACTCAGTGGAAGGCAGAGAATAGATGTGGGTGGGGCCAGTCAGAGGTGGGATTGACTGAACTTCTCAAAATTTCTGCTACCAGTTCTGCAGAACTGGTCAGAAGCAGCTGAATACCACCTCTGGAGACTAAGGGTCTGGAGACTAAAGGGTGAGATGAATGGTTGAGGGAACTAGACTTTTGAAGAGAAGAACAAGGGGTGACATGATAGCAGTCTTCCAATATTTGAGGGGCTGTCACAAAGAAGAGAGGGTTGACTTATTTTCCAAATCACCTTGAGAGCAGGACAAGAAATAATGGGTGGAAAATTATCAAAGAGTGAGATCCAACTGGCCCTCCCTGATGTCCCATGCAGAATTCACATCCGATGCAGTCCATAAATTGGTACGACCCCACCCTCCTTCAAACGCTGAAGGGCAGGCCCCCAAGGGCTTTACATGAGTAAGAGAGTCCCAGAAGGCCTCGGTCACAGGGGCAGTGGATTATTTTGTAAGAGCAGCTGGCGGCACAGAGACTCTTCAAACAGCAACTAGATGGAGCTAAACTGCAGTGGTACATCAACACTCCTCCTTAATTGGTTCCAGGAGGCACAATGAGTATCAAAAATGATGAATACCAAATGAATTTGTCCCCATAAGGGATAAAGTGGAGAGTCACAAGGCAACTGACACTGACGTGTTCTAGCTTGTGCGTTGAGGAGTACTGGGATATCAATGAGGAGTACTGGGATGAAAGGTTCATGTCAAAATGTGTTGAGTACCAAATTCGATGATTTGCAAAGCAGTTGAGTACCAAGGTACCCCTGTATCTTACAAGAGACCTGCAGGTTTCCATCGATAGCAAAGGACGCCAATGACTGAAGAGAACAATGGGTGGTTGTCTACCAATTTCCTGGTTTCTACTAGACCCTCTAAGAAGCTTCATGCAAAGTTTGTGGGAAATTTAATGCTCCTGGAAGAGATGAATGCGGCGGCCTTTTCGATGCAATTGCCACCTTCCGGGATGGGCCCTCCCAGTTTGTCATCAATCATTACTGGTCCGAGAAGCCCCTTCCAGCCCTTTAGGCTCACAGAACCCACAAGACATCAAACAATCCCTCTGGCTCTGCCAAAAACAAACGGAGCTACTCATGCTAAGACGGAATTTATTTGGCCTTCTGGCCCATCAGGGTGAGCAAAACCAGACCCAAGAAATTACAGAAAATTACAGCCATTAAGCGAAGGGACGCAGAGCAGAGGTTGTGGGAAGGCTTCCTTGATTCTCCAGGCTTCCCCAGGCACTTCTGCCCCTCCAGAGCAGGGGGAGGAGCGACTTCCCCTAGAATCTGCACTTGCAGAGGAATGCACGTGTGGACGCACAGTTCTCATCGTTCCAGTTCTTATAACCTGGGCAGAGAAAGGAAACATTTTTCAGGGGTTCCCTAGGAGAGCATTTTCATGGCCCTTCTCTCCTTTGCAGGGGGACCTGGAGGCACCACGGGTGAAGAACCTTGCTGGTTAAAATGGGCTTGTGGTTCAGCAGATTGTTGTAACCAAGATAGCTTACTAAACCAGCCGAGGTCTCTTCCTTCAAGAGGAAGGAGAAATAACTGGTGGAGAAGAAGGCTCCTGCCCTGGAAAGGAGAAGGGAAATTGGGAGAGAAGGAGTGGGCTCTGTGTCATTTGGGGAAACGGAGGGGGTTGGCCTCAACTGTGTGTTCCTGTGACAGAGATTTCATAAATAGCCGTTGGGGCCATTATGTGAGAGGAGCCCCAATGTGCCACCTTAGTTTCAAAAAATATCTGCCGGTGGATCAAGCCCGCTGGCATCCAGCATAAACTGCTGTGATTAAAAACAAAACAATGAAAGAGATTTTGATGCAAGGCCCTGCCTTTCTCCTGGCCTCCTGACCTCAAGAGTTAATAAATATATGATGTGGTTTGTGGTGTTGGCTTTGCATCCTGTTAACAGGGGCTGGGTGAGACGCCAGATCTCAACTTGCATGAGGTTGGAGGGGTGTTTGAGGTCCGGAGGAGACGGTTCTTCCTTCTGCAGAGCTCAGACCAGCCTGCAGGAAAATCCTGATTCTATATTTTTCATTCTATTAATGATCCCTTGTTTATTCCGGTTTAGGGTTGTGATTGTGATTGATTTTGTAATGAACCTAGGCAGGTGCTAATTTTTCTCTTGTTTACAGTTACCCAAGAGTAAGTGTTCCAAGGAAGGCCCTCACTCTTGGAAATGCATCCTTGGCTTCCTTCCCTCCATTTCGGCTTACCTGATCGGCTCCAAAGTTCAACGCAGTTTTCATTGTTCCTAAGGTTGTTGGGCTCTCCTGGTTGCCATGTCAGGTAGCTGTTTCTGGACCTGTCTGTCCACTGCCAACATCGTTGCTGTAATGACAGGGAAACCACCTTAATCAACTGAGGAAGGGACTTTGATGCTGCAGGACTCAGGGAGAGACAGGAAGGATTGGCAAGGATCAGACCAACTCTCCTCCCTCTCTCTCTCCCTCTCTCTTTCATACATACACACACACACACAGAGAAACACACAGAGGCAGGGATGGGACTCAAATTTCTTAACAACCGGTTCTTGGGCATGGCCTAATCTGAGGGTGTGGCTTGGTCATCATGTGACTGGCTGGGCATGGCTTGTATGTAAATATTATAAATATTTATGTAAATATTGATTTTTTTTATAAAAAAAGAGCAACTTTTACCCAAAATCAGGTGCAGTCAAGCAGATTGAGTTGCTCACAGAATCACAGATTCATTCAGAGATCTATCTTTCTGCCATTGGCTAGCTCAGTCTGTCACATAAAATTTGCTTGCAAGCACTCTCACAAAATCAACTCACAACATACCGTGCATGTAAATATCGATTTTTTTATTTAAAAAAAAGAGCAACTTTTACCCAAAATCAGGCAAAACAGGCAGGCACACTGAGTTGCTCACAGAATCATTCAGGGATCTATCTATCTGCCATCGACTAGCTCAGCTTGTCACATAAAATTTGCTTGCCATGAGTCGGCACTGAATAATAGAACCTTCAGTCCTAAGGGAGGTTCGGTGGTGCTTAAAAGCAGAGCAGAAGATCTGAAGACTAGCTAGAAAGCAAGAAAGCCAACCATTTCCTGCTTCCGAGCTAATCTAAATCTCCTGGCACAGCAGAACAGCTGATGGTCGGAAAAAGGAAAAATAGCAACCTAACAGGCAAGTTTGCCAGGTAAGGAATGAGTGGGTGGGGAGGGTTCCTGCGGGCTGTGTGGGCTGAGCAGCCTTGTGTTTCTATGCAGCCCGGATTAATTGCTTTGGGGGGGGGGTGCTCTGGGGGTGAGATTTCTCTGAGGCCCTGCAAAGAGCAACTTTTACCCCAAAGCAGGCAAAGCAGGCAGGCAGATTGAGTTGCTCACAGAATCACCGATTCATTCAGAGATCTATCTATCTGCAATTGGCTATCTGAGACTGCACTGAAAAATAGAAGCTTCAGTCGTAAGGAAGGTTCAGCTCTGCTTTTAAGTTAGCTAGAAAGCAATAGATCAGCAGAACAGCTGATGGTCGGGGAAGAAAAAGGAAAAATAGCAACCTAACAGGCAAGTTTGTCAGGTAAGGAGTGACTGGGCGGGGAGGGTTCCCGTGGGCCGTGTGGGTGGCACAGCCTTGTGTTCCTGTGCAGCCTGGATTAATTGCTTTGGGGGTGGTCTGGGGGTGACATTTCTCTGCGGACCACCAAAATTTTCTTCCGGACCACCAATGGGCCACAGACCACCAGTTAGCGACCACTGATCTGGATAATTGTTTGACCTTGACTTTATCTTAGTAGATGTGGATGCTGGGAAATATTTAATAAGCTTTTTAAAAATTCAGAAGGCAAATTAAATTGAACACTAAAACTCAATGGGAATTGTATACTGAAAAGTGGATTTGAAAGACTTGACGGGACAAAAGAAGGAAAGATGAATAAGACTTTAAAATCTGGACAATTGGGGAGGTGTAAATTGGAAACTATAAAAACTGAAAAGCATAATCTAATAGAAAATTTGGGGGCTTGGTGGAATAACTTTGGGATTGACCAAATTTGATTAACAAGTGATGTTTTCTGGAGTCTTCAGTTATTCGGATATTGGGACATTAGAGGGATATTAACTGGTTACAAAATGACCCAGCAGGAGATAATAAAGTCATAATAAAGAAATGCTAGAAATAATGACAAAGAAGAATGCCCTCAACTTTTAAGGTATTGAAGATTTAAGAGCTGACCAGCTGTTGTAAGGCTGTTGTGATAATTCTGATGCAATGAGAATGAGTCGGCAGGGATATTGCCGCTTTAAGACTGCGGATGGGTGTACAAGGTTATTGACCTTTTAAGAAGCTGTCTATATAAAGGAGGCCATGAGAGGGCGTATCTCTCTCCTGCTGTTCTGTCTCCTTTGTAGCGCTCTGTGCAGAGTAATGAAGACTGATTGCTTGCCTATCATATAGGTATATAGCTGTCGTGCTTATAAACCACTGTTAAAAGACAAAGCATTCTCTGTGCTGTGTTGTGCTCAACAAATGGTGGGAAAAGATGAATGTAATATACAGAAGACAGAGGAGAAATTAGAAAGAGCGCTGGAAGGAACAAAGCAAAATAAAATAAAACATAACGTAAAAATAAGTTAAAAACAGATAAAAATGCTGAAAAGGCAGCAATAATGAATGCTAAAAATCAAACACTCTAAGAGCTTATAACAAAACAGAGAGGGGGAAAAGGAAGATCTTTAAAAAAATGAAAAGGACATGGGTGGATATTCAAAAGATGCAGCAGAAGAAGATAAAGAGAGAAACATAAAAGAATCCCTTAAAAAAATTAATATATGATGAAATCCTAAAAAGGCTGAGAGATGATGGATAGAGGTGTAAGTTTTTCCAATATAGTAACAATAGAAATAAGTGGAAAGTTTAAACTAGGAAAATAGTTGTAGACAGATGCGTGTAAAAGCACACCAACATGCCTACCGTCCCTGTCCTATCGTTTCTTTTATTTTTTTTCTATTTTTCTTATATGTATCCATGTATTCATAACTATGTTTTTACTTATACCTATTTTCTTGTAAGCAACTGACAAACCAACTAAATAAATAAAATAAAATAAATAAATAGATATATAGATATAGATATAATGGAATTTATTATAAATACATATACATTTAGATTAGGAGATGAAAGACCAGGGTGGGTATATTTAAAGGTATTATTATGACCAACAGGATGTAAAAAATATACTGGAAAATATAGTTTTCAGGGCCTATAAATTCAGGGGATTTAGAGATATAATCCTGGGACTGATTAAGTCTAACTGACATCTGGTTTTATCGGTGTTTACAGAAAGCTGAGATTTTGAAAACGTAGTGGAACACCGAGTGATAAATTGGGAAAATAGTATAATATCAATTGATACACAAAAGAATATATTATAATTATAACGAGCACATTAAGGCTAGAAGTTGAAAGAAGAAAATTCTGTGTATGTAATTGTACTATATTACTGTGAGCACTGTGTGAAAAATACGCCAACCCAGTCATTACGCTGTCCACACAAAAATGTTAATTGCTAAAAAAAAACCGTAAATAAAACATATACAAAAAAAGAAAAAAGAAACAGTAGAAATGAAATGATGAACATTAGCAATAGGAAGGGACCTACTTTCCGTGGGTCATTCAGTCCAATCCAGACATTTCCACCACTCCTGAGATAGTCGGAGACGTATTCGGCCAAGTCAGTTGACTCGTCACTGTCATCGATAGAGGCGAGGTGGCAGCCTGGCTTGTATTTCCTGCAGAAGGTCTGGGATGGAGCCACAAGGGAGAAAGGCACTTGTTAGGGAGACAAGCAAATGTGCTTGCGTGTGTGAAAGTGGGAAAAGAGCCAGGGAATCGGATTTCATGGTCCTAGACACCATCCTGACTGCGTTGACTCCCCTCAGGTGCCCTTTCTAGATTCTGCAGCTCTTGAACAATTCTAGATCCAGGAGATAAACTCTTGGATTCCCATCACTTGAGACAAGGAGGCCTGAAGATGCCACCAGAGCTGCCAGTGAGACATCAGGAAATCTGTTGTCTAGATCATGGTCACTCCACCCGGAGGCTCAGCACTGCCCAACAGATACCAGCCATGAAAGCCCAAACCAGTATACAGTCCAGAGTATACTTGCATCTCAAATTGCCCTAAGATAATGGTCCTTGCTACCTTGTTTCCCTGAAAATAAGACCTAGCATGGTTTTATGTGTGTGCCTAATATAAGCCCTACCCCATCCCCCCCCAAGCCCTACTTAGGAGCCTGCACAGCCGGCCACTTGCCTATTCCGTCTGGTTGCTTGCTTGCGATGCCGCAGCCATGAGGCGGAGTGTTAGTGGAGCTGCCCCACATACCCCACACTAACTTATCTCAGGACCCCCCACAGCCAGGCCATGCGCACCCTGATACTTGCACCAGCAACTATGTGCGGCAGGAGTTTATGTGTCCATCGGTCCACTGCTTCAGCTTGTTCATGGCTTCAATGGAGACGGAGCAGTGTGCTGTTGCTGGTGCCACAGTTGTGAAGTGAGACAGGTGTCTGGGTATGGAAGGCCTGGCTGTGGGGGCCCTGATGTAAACCATTATGGGCACATGGGACAACTCCACCTGCCCCGCCTCATGGCCACTGCACTGGCACTGGTGCATGGCTTGGTCTCCATTGCAGCTTCGAGCAAGCAGAAGAAGCAAGCCGGCAGCCATGCAAGGTCCTGCTTTACAAGGATGCTGCTGCCATGGCCACAAGGTAAGGCAGGTGTGGGTGGCCTGGCTGCAGGGGCCCTGAGGTAAGCCGGTGCTGAGTGGATGGGGCAGCTTCATTCCCCTACCTCATGGCGGTGGCACGAGCACACCAGGTGGCCTCCTGCCCCTCCACAAACAAGCAGAAATATTCTTCCCTTACATGGGAAAATAATAGGACACCCCCTGAAAATAAGCCCTAGTGCCTATTTTGGGAACCAAAGGAAAATAAGACACGGTCTTATTTTGGGGGAAACACGATACCTTGACATGCACCCAGCCTAGTGGCCCTGCACTTCAGCCCACCCAGAGGAACTTGTGGGGTGAGGTCTTCAAGGCTCTGCCTAGACTTCTCCTCTGCCTGAACTAGGAGATTCACAGACACACAGCACTTCTAACCTCAGCATCGTTCCAGTTCTTGTGATCATTGAAGACCTTGTAGCAAAACCCATTCTTAGGGAACCAATCTTGGGGACAACAGGAGCTGTTGGCTTCTGTGTGGGAAGAGAAGAAGCTCAGTGAGAAGGTGGCCAGGAGGAGGAGGAGGAGGAGGAGGAGACACAGCCGGGCCCACAGAACATTCTGAACCTGCTGAGTTGCAAACATCTTTGAGGACAACAAAAATTGAAACTGACTTGCAGCTGCATTTGCAGAATGTCCAAATCTTGGTTAGGGTTAGCCTTGGTTAGTTTCCTGGAAGCTTGGTTAGTTTCCTGGAATCAATCCACTTGGGTTGGTCCCAAGTCTTGGAGCAGAGAGAGAGAGCAGGTGGGGTCTAAATTGCACAAGACGCCAAACAGGGATAAAAGCAACTTCGGGGAGAGGATGCCAGGAGGGTCAAATCAGGAAGGGGGTCAGAGGGGAAGAACTGGCCTCTCTGGACACATTAGAGACCCTCTTCAAACTCACCATTTAGGGAGAAAGCCCCGACCAGCAAGCTGAGGGTCACCAAGAGGAATCGCCCCATGGTCTTCCTTCCTTCCCTGCAGAGAGAATCGTGGAGGGGGGAAGAGGAAAGGAGAGTGAGGTGGGTGGGAGGTGCAGCCTGTAACCAATTGGGGGGGACACTGGACCCCGTTTCTCCCTCCTCAGTCATCCAGCAGCCTTGGGGGCTCACGGTCGATCCTGCCTTGCCTGGAAAGGCTCACCTGGGCATCTCTTTCTCCGCCCCAGAGACCCCTGACTCCCTGCCTCCTGGAGACCCTCCTGCTGCAACCAGGACAGCCCCTGCAGCCCCCCTGCAAGAGGTCCCTTCAGGTGGAGAGAGAGAGAGAGGGAGGCGCAGGAGGGATCTGCTGCAGGGGCCTCACCTCTCCGGTGTGCACAGGTGGGAGAGCCGCACTCACCTGTCCTTTTGCCTCTACGTGTAGCAGGTCTGCTCAGTGGCTACTCCAGGCTTCCCTCCAGCAAAGGGAATGAAGGCATTTATAGGCAAGAGAAGAAACAGGGTGGGTCTTTTTAGGGGGTCAAAGGAGAAGGGAAATGGCTTTGCTGCACAAGGGATTCCCCCCACCCCCCCACCCCCAGGAAGTAGCTTGTTTGCCCTACAGATAAAAATTCCAGAATTGATTTCCTGGCAATGACTTGGCCTATTAATTTTATTGAAAGCTTTCATAGAGCTGCCCACTTCGTGATTAATTCTCGGTCCAAAGTAAGACGTCAGACACACCTCTTTGAACACACGAAACATTAACAACCGGGCACCGAAGTGAACTTCCTCTTGCAGCCCCTCCTTAAGTCCTCTTGCCCACCCTATCCTAGCCCACCACTTGGCCAAAAAACAGGTCTTGCGTTTTTCTGGTGGTTAGGAAGGCAGGAGGCCGACAAGGGGAAGGGGTGCTCCAAAAAATGTAAGGATGGCGCTTGCTGATCTTTGGCCCAAGGCAGCCACGTATTCTCCATGCGCTTTTCTTGAACGATTGGCCTGAATGACCACCCCCAGGCGTCTCTCTTTCCCTTTCAAAAAAATTGGGACAACTACCAAGCCCCAACCTTCTGGGACATGGCTGGCGGAGTCGATATAATCGAATAGCGCCACCAAAACTGGTATCCCCTGAGAGAAAAGAATTACAAGTTACTCTTTTATAATGGAATTTTTATGAAGTAGAAGATGCTTCTTTGCTCTTTCTGATGCTTTTCTGTTAGCTTCCTCTTCTTCTTTTTCTGCCTAAAACCCCTAAAACCTAAAATGTGTTCGGTACAAGTACATGATACATTATTATAAGCGACATCCTCCCAAGGTAAAGCCCAGCGGTGAAACAAGATAAGACCCTGAAACCCAGAAAACAACGTGGTGCTGATTCTCAAGCTTATAATCTCATTTGAGAATATCGAGAATAAGGGTGGGGGGCTTCTTGGGGTGGCGTGTTCTGTGCAGGGGTATAAATGTATTGTTTGAATAGGAAAGCTTGCTCTTCTTGTACCCAATTGTCATGACCCTGGTGGAGACGGATTCTGAGCCATCAGAGAAGGACCCAGGCCCATCCTCCATCCATCACAGGGCACGCAGGGAGGAGAGGATCAGGGTAAAATGGGGTCTACTTGGGAGGAGAGGGCCATGATCCCCTTCATGGGTTGCAGGTGTGAGATCTGCATCAGAGTTTGGACTTGCGTGCCAACAGACGCTGGAGACAAATTAGTGTTTGATTCCTAAAGAAGGTTTATCTTGGTTGGCGTTCTTCCAACGGACTGTCCCTGGTTATCTTCCTGAGGTTGGCCATTATCTATCCTGGTTTGTCGAGGAACTTTATTCAATGCGGTTTGGTTTTGGTTTTGGTTTCGTTATCGGCTCTTTGAATGTGAACTGTGTTTCTTGCCTTTGAAATGTTATTTTGAAAATAGTTTACTCCTCCACTGCGAACCATTAAACAGTGAAGCCAAGTTGAAGGCGTGAAAGGAGTTTTAGTTCCCTGTGGGGTGTTGTTCGATTTCTGATATACTCTGGGTCACCACACCAATCCACTTTGGAAGGGACCTGAAGGCCCATTTGCAAACGCTTATTTTCTTTAATAAACCTTCGAACTGTGAACCAGACTCGTTCCTGTCTTGTGAGCATTGAATATTTCGGTTCTTACATCTCACATCCGCCACTCCAAATTGCTCTTGAATAATCCCGCAGAAATGAATCCAGCTCCTGGAGCTTTTCCAGTCTTGAGTTGGCCAATGAGCGATTGGATCTCGCACTCTGAAATGGCGGGTGAGGGGCATTTTTATAAATCCTGCCCTGTTTACCTTGCTAGCAGTTGCTAGTTCCTTCAGCGCAACCGTCCCAACGTGACTATTTTTCTGCATTTGGCCAACGTAAGTTCCTCTATTCTCACGGTCTCAATCCACCACATTGTTCCAGCGAAGTAGCTGGCCGGCCTGCAAAGGTACAATTTCCACATACTTGTGGGCACAAGCTCCTCACTGATGTTTTTGTGGGTGTGTACAATTTAATCCATGCCGATCTGTTTTTGCTCGGCCTGCAAACCCCAAACCCAGATCCTCACCAATGTTTACTTCTTGATTATAATACATGATATAATAAGAGGTGTAAAGAATGCTTCCACTGGTTATTCTTTTAAGCACAGGATGCAGGTCTATTCGTATGCTGGACCCAGCCCAGGTTCCCTGAGGTAACTGTATCTCAAGGAACCGGGTAGGGGTAGCATCAATAGCATAGCAGAAAGAGAGAAACTCCTTTTGATCAGCTTCCCACAACGATCATGGCCATTCGTTCAAGTTTGACTCTTGCCAATTCTCTGGGCCAGGGGTCTCCAACCTTGGCAACTTTAAGACTGGTGGACTTCAACTCCCAGAGTTCTTCAGCCAGTCCACAAGTTATCAACTAAAAAACACTTCTTTGGTCTTTTTAGTTGTCAGCAGAAAGGGAGGTGGGGAAAGCAGTGCATTCCTGAAATGCTTCGGATAATCGCTAGGCAGACAAAGCTTCTGGCGTGCAAGATTATTACTGGAGAGCACGATGGATGACTCTTAAGTCTGGTGAGCTGCACTGTCAGCCCAGAGGCCAGGCCAGGGTGGGATCCTGCGCCATTGTCCTGTAGAAGCATGAGGGTTGTCTCCATCTTGTTTCCAAAGCACTCAGAGGCCAGCCCCATCAGCCATAAGGAGAGTTGCTGCAGGGGCACTCAAAGGACATCTATTCAGTCCCAGGTTTTATAGCCTGGGGGCTGGTGAGCGCACTGTCTTAGGACCAACGGATTAGCCATTGGTTTGGAGAAGATGACCACTAAACAAAAGACAAAGAAGCATCTCATTTTTTGGTGCAAATCTGAAACTGGCCAATGGGTGCATACCACTTTCGGTATTCATTTTACATAAATTAACTTCGTCCTTTATGCCTACAGATTAGATTGTGGCACAAACGGTGTGAGTTTCCTCCGTCCAGGGTTCAATTTCTTGCTGAGAATGAGAAGTTTATTGACACACATTCGTTTTCAAATAAAGATAAAATAAAGATAAATGGTGACCGTTGGCACTCTTTAAACTCAGAAAGTTCCCTTGGATTAAGAAATCAAATAAGGAAAGAGGAAGGAGGAAGGAACAGAAAGCCAGAAGGGCTTCCCCTACATAGAGCAAAGTTGGCCCTAATGGGCTTTTTTCCCCAGCCGTGGGGATCTCCAGTCCTGGAAGAGATGAATAAGTAAAAACTTGGATCACAGACTTCCAGTAAGGTTGAAGCATAATTAATAAGTAAAAATCAACAATAGTTAAAACTGAATGAAAGGAATACACTCATCCCACATCTTGGGACATTTACATAAATCCTTAGTAAGGCCACACCTGGAATACTGCATCCAGTTTTGGTCACCCCATTACAAAAACGACGTTGAGGGAAAATGCAAAGAAGAACAACTAAGATGATTAAGGGCCTGGAGACTAAAGCATCAAAAACAGTTGCAGGAACTGGGCATGGCTAGTCGAGAGAAAAGAAGGACCGGGGTGACATGATAGCCGTCTTCCAGTATTTGAGGGGCTGCCCCCCAAAAGAGGGGGGTCAAGCTGTTCTCCAAGGCACCTGAAGGGAGGACAAGAAACAATGGATGGAAATGAATCAAGGAGAGAAGCAACCTGGAATTGACAAGAAATGTCCTAACAGTGAGGACAATTAACCAGTGGAACTGCTTGCCACTAGAAGTTGTGAATGCTCCCACGCTGGAGGTTTTTAAGAAGAGACTGGACAGTCACTTGTCTGAAATGGTATAAGGTCACCTGTGTGAGCAAGGGGTTGGACTAAAAGACCATGGGGTGAAACCAGGCTCAATAGTAGGAACTGTGAGAGGGATCTCGGAGTCTTAGTGGACAACCAGCTAAATAGGAGCCAGCCCTGTGCAGCAGCAGCCCAAAAAGCCAATGCAATCCTAAGTTGCATTAACAGAGGGATACAATTGAGATCAAGGAAGGTACTAATACCACTCTATAAAGCCTTAGTAAGGTCACACCTAGAGTCCTGCACCCAGTTTTGGTCACCACATTATAAAAAAGAAGTTGAGACTCTAGAAAAAGTACAGAGAAGAGCAACCAGGATGATGAAGGAACTGGAGGCTAAAACATACGATGAACAGTTGCAGGAACTGGGCCTGGCTACTCTAGGGAAGAGAAGGACCAGGGGAGACCGGAGAGCATCTTCCAATATTTGAAGGGCTGCCCCCCAAAAGAGGGGGTCAAGCTATTTTCCAAGGCACCCGAAGGCCAGACAAGGAACAATGGATGGAAACTGAACAAGGAGAGATTCAACCTGGAAATAAGGAGAAACTTTCTGACAGTGAGAACAATCCACCCATGGAACAGAAGTTGCCCTCGGAAGTTGTGGGAGCGCCATCACTTGATACTTTCAAGAAGAGATTGGACTGCCATTTGTCAGAAATGGTGTATGGTCTCCCGCTTGGGTGGAGGGGTTGGACTAGATGACCTATAAGGACCCTTCCAACTCTAATTATCTGTTAACTGTTAACCATGAAGGTCCGTTTCTGCTCTATCCTGTTAGATTGATTGACATATCAGTAAAACATTATAAACACAGGGATGGAATTTTCCCGGTTTGGAATGGTTCACCAAACTGGTTATTAAACCAGCAACATCCCACCATTGCATAAACATCAAACAATGTCAGTCTTTATTCATTGATTAGGACAACAGATTTCAAATGTTTTCAAATAGCTTAATTTTTATAGCTTAACAAACTCCCCCTCCTGTGTTTTCCTTGCAGGAATTTACAGCTGCTGGGTTCCTACAATATGCTAACTCAGGTTAAGGAATCAATCAATCAGAATAGAGCTGGAAGGGACCATGGAGGTCTTCTAGTCCAACCCCATTCTCAAGCAGGAGGCCCCATACCATTTCAGACAGCTGGCTGTCCAGTCTCTTCTGAAAGACTTCTATTGATGGAGAACCCACAACGTCTGAAGGCAACTTCTCTTCCACTGGTTAATAATTCTCACCGTTAGGAAGTTTCTCCTTAATTCCAGGTTGCTTTTGAAATGAGATTGATGCACTTAGGTAAAATATGCTGCATTAATGGCTGAGTTTTGTACAAATGTTGAACCACAAACCAGCCAACTCTGTTTTTTATGCAGAAGGTGTTTTGGGTGAGCAGGTCCTATTTCTCAACTTGGATACATATGCTACAGCCCAGTGGGATCTCTCAAACAGATCCCGAGAGATCCGTCTTTGCCTTCATTCATGAGATCCTGGTCTGTCCCATGTAAGTTGATCCAAGTTGATCCACTGGGATCAACTTGGATGTGAAATGTGGGTGAGATGAAGCGAAAACAGCCGTTGTAAGACAGCCGGTTTCACCACTGCCATTTAAGGGGACCTTGGATTGGATCCCCTGATACCTCGCTCTGGATGACAGGCTCACAGGCTCATCGCATTACGGGGGGGCTCAGGTGGTCCCCTCTCTCTACGGTGTAGGAAAATTGGTTCCAGCACCTCTGAAGCCTCTTCTGGGAATCCTCCAAGGTGGAGAAGCCACCACCTTCTTTGGTTGGACAAATCTTACCTCAAGGAGATTTTCCTCATATTTCAATTAAATGTAAGGAGCTGCATTCATTATTTCTGGAGTTAGTTGCCAGAGAACAATGTTTCCCAGGACAACCTTCCTGAAATGGCCAACTTGGGGTCAAATTAAGTTCCTTGGGGTGAATAGAGACAACTGAGACGCCATTTTTTTCCCAGGATTTGGGGGCTCTTAATAAGGATCACCCAAATTCCCAGAGCAGCAACTTAGTTGGTGGTTGGCAAGCTGAGTGTTAACAATTGATCGAGAGAGCACCACCAAGGATGACACTCTAGGTGGCATTCAGCCGTTTTGGACCAGTTCTGGAGAACCGGTAGCAGAAATTTTGAGTTGTTCAGAGAACCAGCCAATCCAACCTCTGACTGGCCCCGCCAACCCCATCTCTTCTCTGCCTCCCATTGACTCCCAGCTGATCGGCTGGGTCTTCTTTGGTTGCCCTGCACAGGAGAAGGGAGCTGGAAAGCAGGTCAGGGGGGGTGAGGATGGAATGGGGATTTTGCAGTAACCTTCCCTGGCCACACCCACCAAGCCACGCCCACTAAGCCACATCCACAGAACCGGAGTAAAAAAAAAATTTGAATCCCACCACGGATTGACACAAGCTAAAACTTGCCTTCTTCCCCTTGGAAGGAAAACAAGGAGGAAGAAGAAGAGCAGAAAGGACAAGGAAGCGAGTCCTTCTGTCAACATGCCTTGATGGCTGTCTCCTTCACCAGGATCGATCAGGAAGGCGGGAGATTCATTACAGATTCATCTGATATTAAACAGCAGCAGCAAGCTGAAATCCGGGGCCTCAAATCATGGAGGGCCAGACTATGGAGATTCTCGGTCATCCGGGTCATGGTTGTCCCAGAGGTGCTTTTTTTTCAAGAGCCGAAGAAGCTTCTTGGATGAGAAGCAAAATGTCTTCAAAGGAAAACCAGAAAGTCCAGTTGCCTCCTGAAAGAAGCACCTTTGCGACACTGGAGACCAGGCAGTCAGAGGGATTGTAGCAGTGGTGGGATTCAATTTTTTTTTACTACCGGTTCTGTGGGCGTGGCTTGGTAGGCGTGGCTTGGTGGGCGTGGCAGGGGAAGGATACTGCAAAATCCCCCTTCCCTCCTCACCCTCCCCCTGACCTGCTTTCCAGCTCCCTTCTCCTGTGCAGGGCAACCAAAGGAGACCCAGCCGATCAGCTGGGACTCAACGGGAGGTGGAGACTAGATGGGGCTGGTGGGGCCAGTCAGAGGTGGGATTGGCCGGTTCTCTGAACTACTCAAAATTTCTGCTACCGGTTCTCAAGAACCGGTCAGAACCGGCTGAATACCCAGCTCTGGAGTGCTGGGATTGGAAGGTGGCACCAGAACACAACACAGAGGGCCCCCTTTTTCAGATTTGACCCCCACCCCATGTCTCCCACCTCATCTCCCTAGATCAATCACCCCCATGAGGTTATTGCCTGCCCTTTCTCTCTTAGTTGCAACACACAACTAAGTCATTGCGACAGGTTCTGCCCAGACCACTTCCTGCTGTGTCTTATTGCTCTGGTATTGTCTTCCATACCACAACCAGAGATATTTCCTGCCAAGCTTGCAGTGCAATAAAATTGTTAAGTTTCCCATAATATCACCTGTGCTTCCTCCATTTCTCTTCTCACAAGTGAACTTTGAGCTTACAAGGATATTCCGTAATCCAACATCTCTTTCATTTCTGTTTCAATTCCAAAAACTTGTTTATTTTATATTTTACAGTAATTCCATTCCATTTCAATTGTGCATCAATTAGGTACATATTCCTTCTGCTTGCAATTATAATTAATACTTTTCTTACCAATATAACAAGAATCACATTTTCTTATGTGTTATCTAATATATCTATCATTTTTATCTTTTACTTATCTTTTACTTTATATATCCATCTAATCCATATTAATTGTTTTATTTTCTAACCGTTGATAAAATAAATCCTATATCATATCGTATTCTGTTTCTTCTTTTTCTTTGATTACCAATGTTAGTCTATTCATTTCTGCACATTCAAATATTTTCTCAGTTATTTCCCCTTCTATCGGTATCTTATCGCTTTGCCAATTCTGAGCAAACACAATTCTAGCTGCTGTTAACAAATATATAATTAAATATGTTTCTTCTTTGCTGTAACCTTCAGGTACCATTCCCAATAAAAAATATTTCAGGTTTCAAGTCTATATGTCATTTTTTCCAACCATGCGTGTTCTTTGTCCAATATCTTTTAGCTTCTATGCAAGTCCACCACATATGGTAATATGTTCCCGATGTTTGGTGACATTTCCAGCATTTGGCTAATTTATCTTTAAACATCTTCGCTAATTTTGCTGCCGCAAAGTGCCATCTATAAAACATCTTATACAAGTTTTTATATGCTGTCGATATTGTTAATTAGTAATTCCTATCCTATAGCTTCTGCCATTTATCTAGTTCTATAGCATATCCAGAAAAATTTGCCCATGCTATCATTATTTCTTTAACTTCTTCTTCTAATTTAACACCTAATAATAATAAAAAAACAATATAATCTTTTAATCGGCTTATCTTCCGTTCCTGTTAATATTTTATCCATTCTGTCATCTCCTTATAAATCCAGCTTTAATATTTTTTTCATATCTTGATTGTAATTGCGTATAGGAATACCAATGCATTTCCAACCCTTGTTCATTCAATTCTTGTTTTGTTTTGAGCTCACCCTTTTTTCATTTAAAATATCTTTATATCTGGCAATGATTCCCATTTTTAAGACATTTGGGTGTTCAAGTGCTTCCATTGTTGACAACCAGACTGGTATCTTCCTATAGTGTTCTTCTCTAGGGTTGTTTTCCCATGCTCATAACAATGCAATCCTGACCATGTGCCTTTGCAACCTCTATTTCAATTCCTTCGCTTGTCTAATTTTGCTTTGCTTCCAACTTGGAACTATTATTTTCCCTTTCGGTCTCCAAATGTCATCATCTGCAGCTTGTATTTCTTCCCCTTGTCTTATTCCTGCTGCGTCTTTCTGCAGCTACAAATATCATGCAAGACGTTACAGGAAATGTAATCATTTCTTTTCTTGTCTGGGTTGCAGTGCAGGCTGCCGAGCCATTCCAATGCTAGTCTATTTCCTGAACATGCTTGAATCGTGGCAATTGTCAAAGTTCCTGTGGTTTGGAATGAGATCCAGACTAGCAGGAATTAACGGCCTCGCTTAATCCCTACGCGATCATCATCTATGCGATCCTCAGAAAGCAAGTGATCCAACCATCAAAGACATTGGTGACACGTGAGACTTGAAAAATAGAAAACATGGATTCTAAATAACATTTCACAAATAACAAATTTATGGGTTACATGACTCTTATTATATGACTATTGTTAAGTGTTGTACCTTCTGATTCTTGACTCTTGATGAATGTATCTTTTCTTTTATGTGCACTGAGAGCATTTGCACCAAGACAAATTCCTTGTGTATCCATTCACTCTTGGCCAATAAAGAATTCTATTCTATCTATCTATATTTCCCAGCTGGGTCTGTATCTAGTTACAGCTACTGGAAACTAAGTCATAATTCGGCAGAAATAATTTTTAGTCCCAACAATGCAAGGGTAAGGCACTCTTTCTGGGGTGTCATCTACATAGTAGTTCTGTACTTTAGGACCTGCTGAACGTGTAGTGTAAACAGTTTGATAGATTATGTCAATGAGGACTCTCAATTGTTGATAGAGCATACAAGTTTGTTTGTTTTTTAAACAAGTTTTATTGATTTTACAAACAAACAAACAAGACAAAACATCATTAAACATTAAAAACATAAAACCTCTTTCCATTGTAGATCCTTACAAGGCAGGTAACATATTGCTTTATATCACATACTTATAATTTATCCCATTTCCATATAAACACGTAAATTCCCTTTACCAAATTCCACATTGTTTCTCTTTAATCATTATTCAATCATATTTCCTTTCTGATTTATCTGCTATCCAGTCATCAACTTTATATTTCCCTCTGGCTTGTTTATAATTATTCTCATCTAGTCTTCTTCCGAGATTTTATTATTTAATTCTTAATTAAACACACACACATAAAACACAGACATAAAAAACATAAAGCTTTCTTCTAGAAAGTAACTTGGCCCCAGATTACCTCTTTTTGTATGGACTCAGTTGTATTCACGCTCTTCTTATATACCATTACCCATCTTATTTACCATTCTAAGATGAATTAAGATGAGGCAAAAGTGGAGAGGAGTTATATAATAGATATAGAATGGTAAGTTTGATTTTTTTTTTTAAAAAAAAACACAGTTAGGGGACCTGCAGTTGCCTTGGCTGAGAATATCATGCGAACATAATTAAAAAGTCAAGTCCCCACCAGCGTAAGAGGGAGGAAGCTCAACAAGGTTAAATCCTGACCCAACTTATACCTCTGGACTCCATGTTTCTTCATGTTCTACAGTTTTTAGCTTGCATTTCATTCAAGGGAATAACACGTTGCATGTCCCTAGGCACTTTAGAGCAAATCCTACGGTTCTTCAACAGCTAAATCTTCCAGACGTTATACTGATGTTGCACTCCACAGAAAGTATCTAAAAAAAAAAAACATTTTTATAACATGCTTTGCAGTAAAATAGAGAAGGTGCAGGTGAGGCTACTAGCCTCAGTTGCATCCATACCACAAGCAGAGTTCCATGCTGAGAGTCAGGGCAGTCCTAGCCAACTCTGGCACATTTCAGCCAGGGTACCACAACAGCAACCACCGCCTGCTCACACCCTTCTGTGCAAACTAGGTGATTTAACTGAGGGGCCTCTTTGCAAGCCAATACACTGGTTACCACACTCATCACGCAGGGATGTCTTTAGGTAGAGGTAAAGGTTCCCTTCCTGGCACATCTGTGCTAGTCGTTTCTGGCTCTAGGGGGCAGTGCTCATCTCCATTACAAAGCCAAAGAGCCAATGCTGTCCGAAGACATATCCATGCTCATGTGGCCGGCATGACTAAATGCCTTCAAAGGCACACAGAACACTGTTCCCTTCCCACCAAAGGGGTCCCTATTTTTCTACTTGCATTTTTTACGTGCTTTTGAACTGCTAGGTTGGAAGAAGCTGGGACAAGTAACGGGAGCTCACTCCATTACACGGTGCTAGGGATTCGAACTGCTGAACTGCCGACCTTTCTCATCAAGAAGCTCAGTGTCTTAGCCACTGAGCCACTGCGTCCCTAGGGAGGGATGTCTTTAGTACATGGTTTAAAAAAAAATAGAAGCCATGACATCCCAACCAAAGCTCCGTTCAGTGTTTGCATGCAAAAAACGTTCTTTGCTTGCCCTCCAGTGGCCAAGCCAAGCTTGACAGGTAAGATTTGGCTGCAATGAACTGACTTGGTGGCCAGGTATTGACTTCTGCAACCAGGACTGGGTGTTATAGCAAGATGGACCCCATGTCCCCTCCTGCTGCACCTTTTAGGGTTCTGTGTAAGTCCGTGTTTAAAGATCTATTTTGTCTACGTAAGTTTGCTGAATGTATTTGGCCTCTTTCCATGTCAATGCTTAGCTTCTGTTTGAGAGCAATCATCCCAGCTGGTAGAAGGGTTCAAGCCTGGAATTTAAATTGATTTATTTGTATACATTTTTCTGCACCCAATCTGAGAACATGTAGGGCAGAGAAAAGGCAGCAGCAGCAGCGAAGGTCAACCCAACTGCTCGTAAGGAGGCAGGCTCATCCCTCTTGGTGGGCTGCACCTGAGGCCGGCTCTTTAGCAACACAGATAGATGGAGACGATGCTGGGAACAATGTGTTTGTTTCGTAGCTGAGCATTTCCTGGCTGTTGTGATTCCCGCCTTGCCTTGGACTGACACTGTGCCTTGAGTTTGGATCGTGCCTTGTGAACTCTGGAGTTTTCTTGCCTCGTGTGAACCCTCTTGTGTTGTGGATTTAATTTGGTCTGGTGGGGTTATCTTGTTTGGGAAACTTTCCAGTGGCCATTGCTTTATGGACTAACATCAGTCTGCTTTTGGCTGGACTTAATAGGGACAGTTCTGGGTTTCTGGTGATGGGAATTGCTAGGGAATATTAATAAAACTCATTAAACCACCATTATGTATGTGTGCGAGTGAACGGGACAGCACAAGGGCCAGCAGGGAATTATGCAGCAATTGTCCAAATGAAATTAGAGACACTGACATAAATTTATAGTTTTATATTAATAAACATACTGAATATTTATATAGAGAGCAGACAAGATAGTCAGGAACACAGGAACATGATGAGGTAAGTTAACCCTTATAGAAAAAAATAGTAGAAACAGGCAGGAAAAAAGGGAAACACCCCCTTTACACCCACAGCAACCAATCACAGTGCAGATTGCCTCATGCACAAGCAGACAAGATAGGGACATTGTGAGGTAAATCTAAACAGCACTCAGAGGACCCAGACGAAAAAGGCGGGAAAAGGGGGAAACTCCCCCTTTACACTCACAGCAACCAATCACAGTGCAGATTGCCTCATGCACAAGCAGACAAGATAGGGACATAGGGACATCATGAGGTAAATCTAAACAGCATGCAGAGCAGACAGAAGAAAAAGGCAGGAAAAAAGGGAAACTTGTCCAACCAGCCAACTACAACAGTGTGTTCTGGCTCATTGTACAACCTCACTGTTCCAGCTACTGAATTTAAATATCTTAACAAGTCAGAACTGAAGGCTTCTTTTCATTTCAGGGCTTTCTTCTGCGCAGAGGAGAAGTTCAATCCTGGCAGAAATTGATAGGCAAAAGAAAAAAGAAAAAAAAACCATTCCTGTCAGGACCCATAGATCCCTATCCAGATCCTGCCATCCTGGTGGGGAGGGTGCCTGGATGCATTCCTTAGTCTATAGTCTTTTCCCTAAGGCTTATGTATCCTGTACTTTGATTTACCTTCTTGGAAATGTAAGGTGGATTTACAGGTGGCTGTTACATATAAGCTGGGTTGACAAAATCAGAAATAAGGAGGTGATAAGCTGCCTGGAAAAGCCAAGGGAAATCATCAAAACTATAAAAAAAGTGAAAGTTAGAATATTTTGGACCTGTGATGTGATACCTGAAAAAATACGGCATCTTTCACTTAATCCTCCGGGGAAAAATTTAAGGCAAATGAGGTCCAGGCAGAAGAAGATCATGGCTTCAAAATCTAAGGGACTGGTTCAGACAAAACTCAGCAGCACTTTTTTGTGTGGTTGTTGACAAAAATAGGATCGCCAACATGATTGCCAATATCCAATGACGGATATAGCAGGAGGAGGAGGAGGAGGGAAGAGGAAGAAAAAGAAGGAGAAGGAGAAGGAGGAGGAGGAGAAGAAGAAGAAGAAGAAGAAGAAGAAGAAGAAGAAGAAGAAGAAGAAGAAGAAGAAGAAGAAGAAGAAGAAGAAGAAGAAGAAGAAGAAGAAGAAGAAGAAGAAGAAGAAGAAGAAGAAGAAGAAGAAGAAGAAGAAGAAGAAGAAGAAGAAGAAGAAGAAGAAGAAGAAGAAGAAGAATGTAAGGGGAGAGGGCCATCTTGTTTGTCTCAGTGCCAAAGCCTCCAGCAAGAGACACCTGGGAAAAGCTCCTTATCACCTTCTTAGCCAGTGATTCTCAAAACAACTTCACACCTGTGGATTGGCTTATTCGACACCGGACTGAGGGAACCTTCTAGCTGCTTTATCCTAACCAAATTGTGCGGAAACCTTTACGTCTTGCTTCTTTTGTCCTGCAAACCCTTCCTTTCAATAAAGGGATCCTTTTGAAATGTTAATTGTTTCAAGAATTCTGCTTTCCTGAATGGAGAAGCTTTCACTTTCATTGTGCATCTTCACAAAGGTGCAACTCAAACACAATACTAAAGCCGACAACGATTGAAACCATATAAAAGGAATGCAACCCTTGCATGCTGTGAAGTATTTACTGTGCCTGTATAGGCATGTAATGTAATCATTATAAACACCAAATAGTTTTGGTTTCTAGACATTGATTAGGGCAACAAAAGCTTTCAAAAGCTTTGGTGTAGGTTAATTGAAGGGTTTAATAAAATCCCTCTTTCCTGTTTGGTTGCAGGCGTTTCATGGTTCCCACAACACGCTAAGACTTTAACTGAGGTTGCAATATGTCTGTGTTCCCGCAATATGCTAAAACTGCAGTGCAAGTGGAAGAGAACGGAATTTCTGTTCTTAAGGGAAGGGTAAAGGGTTTGTTCACACAATCTCCTAATTTGACAGCTGGATTTTGAAGAAACGCTGAACCACAAAACCACCAATGCTGGTTTTATGCAGTCTTGTCTGCAAAATCCCTCCCCCACTTTTCCCAATGTCTTTCTCATATCACCCCTTTAATTTGGACCTAGTTTTTGTATTTGTGCACCAACAGCAAGCTGAACCCCACCCGCAAAAAGCTTTGGATGCCACATTAAGCCCCAGAATAGCTAACCAAGCATGGGGAGTTATGTTAAAAACAGATATTCTTTAGAGCTGATCTATTTGCTGGTGCGAAAGCCTTGGTATACTCATTTCTCAAGCTTTATTTTCTTTTCAAAACTTTCATGGAAACATGAATATACATTATATTAATTTATTTCTCACCCTTTTAAGCAGCCTAATGGTTGTAGATGGAGCATTTACAATAAGTTACACTATAAATACCATTCAAATAAAAACATGCACAATGCGGTAAAATCAAAGGCAAATGGGAAACACCATTTAAATTAGGGAGCAGGAAGATACTCATTCAAAATCTAAAACAGGGCGGATGAAAACATAATTAAAAGCCCACCTAAAAGCATGGGAAAGTTACAGAACAAAAAAATAACAGAGTTGGAAGGGACTTTGGAGGTCTTCTAGTCTAACCCTCTGCTCAAGCAGGACACCCTGTGCCATGTCAGGCAAGTGAGAACTTCAAACAGAATGGTCTTCACTTGGCACCTATTAAGAACCCCATAATTGTCATGGCATCCATGCTACATATAAACAAGTAAAATGGCTGCCAGAGGACCTTCACTTCTCCAGTCAGTGAACTGTGGGCAAAATAGGCCACGTAACTGGGATCACACGACTTATAGAAGCCTAGTCTGAGATGTGTGGATCATTTGAGTTCAAGGCAGTAAGTAACATCTCCTGTATTGGACCATGAAAAACCTCATGGAGGGTCAATGCAAAATATCTGTTGTAGTAGTAGATGACGTGGCCCTCAGATCAGATGGTACTGAATAAACAAATGTGGAAGAGGTGAGAATCTTTGGAGTAAGAACGGTGTTTATGATGTGGGTGGAATAGACACCGAGTTGGTTCAGCATCACTGGGGAGGCATCGTATCAACATTTAAACAAGAAAAATGCCTCCCGTAGGACTCCCACAGTCAGTCAACTGTTGGCCAGATAGGCTGCATAACTGCCTTTTCCTAAGGCATCCAAGTATGGAGGGAAGCAAGTCACCCTCCCCAGCCCTAAGAGGCCTTGTGGGTTGGCAGGTAGAGTGTGAGATGTGTTGGGTTACTTCAGCTTCAGCTACCTCAGGTAATGTGCAAGCAGCTGCATTATCTGGCTGGAGGAGATGGCGTTACACATTTGCTCCTGGTTTCAGCTATGGTCACTCGCCTGGCTACGATGTGTATCTATTTGCTTTTCCACACCCACACACTGAAGGGACTTTGGGTGGGTTTTTCCAGGTGCTCAGTCCCAACTTCCTTTTTTCAATTTTGTTTGTTTGTTTCCTTCGTTCCTTCCTAGCGTTTGTCTACTCCGCTTGCGTGCCATCATGAACCTTTAGATATGGCAGCTTATTTGGGGCCCATTAAAGTTCCTGTCAGCATTTCTTTCTTGGCCCATTTCTTTCCTTTGATCTGAATCCATGTCAGGCCCCAAAGAACCGAGAATCACCCATGGAGTTACGCTACTTCTGAAAAGTTCCTTTATTGTGATTTGCCTACGGACAGAATCTTGCTGGACTAAAGCAAATATTTGCCATGACTACAGATTTGCTCTGTGAAGTGCTGGGGAGGATCCGACTTGCTCTCTTTTGACCTACCACACATTCCAAGCTGACCCCTGGGAAAGACCTCCTGCGACTCCAGAGTGCATTTCCCCACAACCCACCACCACAATCTCTCTGCTCTCCCCCTTCCTTCCCCCCTTTGATGTGTGGAGGAAGAGGAGGAGGAGAAGGAGAAGGAAGAGAAAGAGAAGGAAGAGAAGGAGAAGGAAGAGAAGGAGAAGAAGGTGGCGGAGAAGGAGAAGGAAGAGAAAGAGAAGGAGAACAAGAAAGAGAAGGAGAAGCAGAAGGAAGAGAAGGAGAAGGAGGAGAAGGAGAAAGACAAGAAGGAGGAGGAGAAGGAGAAAGAGGAGAAGGAAGAAAAGAAGAAGGAGGAAGAGAAGGAGGAGAAGGAAGAGAAAGAGAAGAAGGTGAAGATGGAGGAGGAGGAGAAGGAGAAGGAAGAGAAAGAGAAGGAGAAAGAGAAGGAGAAGAAGGAGGAGAAGAAGGAGGAGGAGGAGGAGGAAGAGAAGAAGAAGGAAGAGAAGAAGGTGGAATAGGAGGAGGAGAAGGAGGAGGAGGAGGAGGAGAAGAAGGAGAAGGAAGAGAAGAAGGATCTGGCAGAACCTGTTGCAGTGTCCCAGTTGCAAAACTAAGAGTGTATCAGTGATCTTCACTCACAAGTATTGGCCTTTCTTGAATTATTATTGATTGAGTTGAGTTGCGTTTGGTGTTGCCTGTTTCTAGGGGGAGTCAGGAAGAAAACACAGTGAGGGGAGGGGAGGGGAGGAGGGAGGGGGTGTCTACATGCTTTCTGGATCACCTGCTTTGCATCACCTTCTCTTGCCCTGTAGGGTGTGATCTTGGGAGCTCCGGTATATAAGCTGGAAAAGAGACCTTGGTGATTTAGAGGATTTCGCCTTCCGATTGGATCCCCCATTGAAGGTGAGAGCCATAGATTATAGAAAGAACTTTAAGGTAACTTGACTGAAAGAGATGACAACGTATTTGTACGCATAACTGCTGTGAAGAAAGCTACTTCTTAGCATTTTGTCCTTTTCTTTTTTTTCTGTAACTTTTGGCTTTTTTCCACTTTTTTATTTTTCTTTGATTTCTTTCTTTTTTCTGTCTTATTTTTATAAAGGCATCCACTCTTCTTTAAAAAAAAAAATGCCCACAGCTTGAAATTTTTCAACCTCCTTTGCAAGAATTCCAGGGCAAAAAGACACAAGAGACTTTTTATTTGACCGATGAGGCACATCAGAGCACCTGATGTGTTATAAAGCCCAGGAAAGTCCCGTGTCTCTCATAACAGAGACGGATGGTTCTCATTGTCTGTGTTTCTGGTATTTCTTTGTCCATTTTTGGCAGCCAGTTCACGGGATTAAAAGGAAGTGGGGGAGGGAATTGCTTTTCTTGTCCGTAGAAGAGATGAAGAGATACGGAAGAGGAAAATCAAGATTGTGGGGTGGGTGGGCTTAAAACTTCAATCCCTTCCATTTAGGCGTTGAGTTCATTGGGCTTGAGGATTAGCTAAGGGTCCCTTCTCCAAATTCTTCTCTGAGGTGGCCTACTCCGACTTTACACCCTCCTTCCATCCTGGATCACACCTGCTGTGGCCCAGATCTTAATGGTCACAGAGGGAGGAACCAACCACGAGAGCCAGAAGCTCAGAATCCACCTTTGGAGAATTACAGGCTGTGATTCCCGGCAGACCGGGGTCTCTACCCATCGCTCAGGGTAGTATTTGGGGAGGGGGCTGCAATACAGAGACGAACAGGCGGGATTCACAGTTGAGACGAGTGCTGGGTTCTTCCTTCTGAGGGAGGGACACCCAAAAAAGGGGGTGACCTGGTGTGGTTGGAGGACATTCAAGGTTCTTCTCAACTTCTGTTTCCCTCCTCAGGTTTGGAGATGCTTCTCATCACTTGCTTCATCTTTGGCCTCTTGGGCAGCCTTACCTGGGCAGGTGAGTTGTCGCCAGCAAAGTTGAGATATCCCATGGGTCACCATTTATCTAGTCCTTGGCTTATTTTAATGTTTTATTCTTAATGGGGGATTGATGCTTAATGCTTCTAGTTCTGATCCATTTAGATGAATCCAGAAAGGCATGGAGAGATGGAGTTACTCAAGATCAAGGGAGGTACTAATACCACTCTATAAAGCCTTAGTAAGGCCACACCTAGAGTACCGCATCCAATTTTGGTCCCCACGCTATTAAAAAGATGTTGAGCCTCTAGAAACAGAGCAGAGAAGGGCAACTAGGATGATGAGGGGACTGGAGGCTCAAACATACGATGAACAGGCATGACTAGTCTAGGGAAGAGAAGGACCAGGGGAAACATCATAGCAGTCTTCCAGTATTTGAGGGGCTGCCCCAGAGAGGAAGAGGAAGGGCTCAAGCTATTTTCTAAAGCACCTGTAGGCCAGACAAGGAATAATGGATGGAAGCTGAACAAGGAGAGATTTAACCTGGAAACAAGGAGAAATTTCCTTCGGAAAATTGTGGGTGCTTCAGAAGTTGTGGCTGCTTTCTCACTGGAAACCTTCAAGGAGAGACTGGGCTGCCTTCTGTCAGAAATGGTGTAGGGTCTCCTGCTTGGGCAGGGGGCATATTGGACTAGATGACCTACAATGTCCCTTTCAACTCTGTTAATCTAATCCAGAAGGCCTCCGTGTCTCATTATATGGACACCAGATACTGGTATCTACAGGGTGAAGTTGGCATACTTCCACTAAACAGGACCTGGGCCGTTTTACATCCCCTGGGTCACATCTGGCCTTTTGACTCTCTCTGTCTGGCCCACGTGAGGTCAATCGGAAATTAGAAATCAAATGCAAACAAGTGTACATCATGCACGTAATACAATGCACTGGTTTATCGTGAAGGCAATTCTCAGCCAGTCTTTGAAAACTTGTAGATTTGCACACAAGCCACCAACCACCATGCAGAGCAGAAAGCAGGTTTCAAGGGTTTTAACGTCAAACAACAAATTTTCCATCCGACAGGAATGGTATCCCAACCGATCTAGGTTAGGACTGGAAGCTTCTGCCTTACAGTGTTATTTAAAGGTGGAAAGACACCCACCTAAATGCTTCTATCCCCTATCCACGCCCCTAATTATTCCCTTAATCACCCTTTATTCCGATCATCCGGTTTACTTAATAAGTCCACCATTTCCTTCTTTATCACCTATCCATTGCTCATGCTTCCTATCTGATTGCAAATCACCCGTTTCTTCAGCCCAGTTGATTCAACTACTGCACCGACTGTTATCTCTTTCCGTTGGGCTTTGTCAGAATCATCTAATTAACGTCCAACAATCCATCAAACACAGATAGGAGTTTCCCTTCAAGTTACAGGACGACGGAGGATCCCTTCACACATTATAATTCTCCGGTGCTGCAGCTGTCGCAATTCCTCAGAAGCCTCTATCATCGGCAGGGTGGGATGGCTACTCCTGCAAATATGCTGACCCGGGCTCAGATCATCTATCATCCCTAACGGAGCCTGACAGGCTGCCCCCTCTACCAGAGAACCACCTAGAAAAAGAGAATGAACAGATGAAACCCTATGCATTGTCTCCCTCTTCCTTGGCAGGATAATTTAGGTGAAACTGTCGGCATAGCCAAGGGTCGTGCACCTCCGAATAGACCACCCAGGATGCCTCCCATAATCCTCCGACAGGGGATACCCTTTCCAACGAACCAAGTATTGCAAAGTTCCCCTATGTCTACAGGAATCGAGTATTTCACGAATCTCATAGTGATCATCTTGAACAGGACCTGGACGATCAGATTGGGTGTCAGAATTTGCCATGCCTGTCGGTTTAATGAGGCTAATATGGAAAACCGGGTACATTCATCTAAATCGTGATGGTAATTTCAATTGTATTGTGACAGGATTGATTATCTTAATCACTGGAAATGGACCAATATATTTAGGACCCAGTTTCTTAGATGGCAGCCCCAAATTTAGATATTTAGTGGAGAGATATACAAGGTCTCCTATTTTGAACATTTGATGGTCCGTTCATTTCTTATCAGCCTCTTTCTTCTAACAACAAATCTATCAAATCCACAAAATCAAAACCAAAGTCAAAGTTTCATATATGTTTTTCATCACAAGCACAAAATCCAGAAGTGATATCCAAATAAAAACAAATGTATTCTCTTATTTGAATAAAGCAGTCAATTTAACCATTTCTGCTTTATCTCCCTTGCTGTGGGAATAATATATATTTCTATTTGCACTTAATAATCTTTATAAACTATCATTTATATTAATGAAATTCACTGTATTCATTTAGATATTTTAACCTTAAAGGGAAAAAATACTTTTTTATCCATATTAAAACTCTAAACTTTTCTTTAAGCTAATACATCTTTTTCTTTAGGTTTCTCTTAACATAGATACTTTTTAATAGACTTTCAGTAATATTTTACAAGCTTTAAAAGTTACTTAAGCATTAAATATAAAGGAAACCAAATACATTTCAAACCCACTTTACATGATGACTTTTTCAATTACAAATATGAGACTGATAAAAATCCATCTAATTCCAATTGACTCATTCAGTTTAAGTCCCTCCTTCCAGCTTATCTTCATGGAATAAAAGGCTTTTTCTTCTCAGGAATGTTTATCAAGTTGTTATAAACGTCTCTTTTGCTCAAGGATTTCTCAACCATGTTAATCTCCGTGAGGAAAAAGTCCATTTTTATTCTCTTTTCCAAGCAGGTCCATATGGTCGGACTGTCTGTCCTTCTGGCACCTTTGCCAACCGAGACAGAAGCCAGTGGTATTGCTACAAGTTCTATGAAGATATGGCCACCTTTCAAGAAGCTGAGGTAACTAACCGGAGGTACTTTACCTGCGGTACCTCACCTGAGCAGGAAGAATTCCCTTAATCTGGCCCAGAGTTTTGCCAACTTCACAAGGCCCAAAAGTTGATGTCATTTTTTTAAAATGAAGAGCACCTGCTGTATGATTTTCCCCCTTTTTAAAAAAAGGATGAAAGTCTTCAAGAAAGAGTAAAACAAAATATTTTAATAATTCTGTTGAATTCCTGTTAGTTAAACGGGATTAATGGGTTGGCTCTACTTCAATATCTGAGTGAAATTTGTCAAAGGAAGTAAAACTCGAATGAGATATCCAACTGCTTCTTAAAGGGGATTGAATATTGTGTGATTCAACATGTTGTGCAACTCAGCTATTGCCTTATCCATGTTGTGGGAACAAGGCCAACAATCACAGGGTTAACAGGTGTCTCCCCCACCCCCCTTAGCAACCATTCACAGTTATGACAGTGGTGGAAAGGTATCTTTAGGGCCAATCCTCACATTTATGACAGTGGCCATTTACTTAGCAATTGTTTGGCTAAATGACTGAATTGCCAGCCCCAGTTGTGGTTGTTAAATGAGGGCCTTCGAAAATTCAAGCCACGTTGCTTCAGAGTGACCCCTTGTCTCTCAGAGTGTCTCTTTATTTCCACACACAAACACGCACCTCCTTCCCTCTTCTCTCTTCCCCCACCTTGTTTGCATCTCCCAGTTTTTTACGGATATCCCACTTCTGACGCCACTTTCACGCCTCACTCATAAGCACGAGAGTCATCTTCCCCAATATATATTTTTTTTCTTTATTTTTCCTTGTTGGGCAAGAAAGTCACGCTCACATTTGCAGCTCCTCTTAGAAAAACTTCTACTGCAGGACATAGCTGAGAGGACCTTGTCTGACTAAACTGCAAAATTCCTGGGTTGGGAGGTTTGGATTGTAGCAGCCCTGCAATGGACAACATGGTTTGTTGGCGCTAAGATAGTTTTGGTTCTTCTCTGCAGGAAGAGTGTCAGTACAAATGGAGAGGCCATTTAGCATCTTTCACAAGAGACAAGCAGGCAGAAACCGTTGGTGCCTATGTCAATAAAGAAAATACAGAGAATAACCACGTCTGGATTGGGCTCCAACGAGAGAATCTGGTGAGTACTCGGTCCTCCTGTCTCTGAGCAAGTAGCAGATGTTTCCATACGGATATTTCTTGAGTAGTGATTGATGGCGTCCTTGAAGAGCCCATCAACCATCTTCCGTCTCCATTCCCTGATGTCAGTTTGGATACAACACCAGCCCATTGCTGCTCCTGACCCGAGGGGACGCAAGGACAAAGGACCCCAAAGCCAGCAGCCCAATTCCCCTTCAGATCACAAAGAAGCAGGTCTATAGTCAGGGAGGGATTTCTCCCTGCGGGATCCTTTTTAATAGCTAATAGGATCTAAATCGGCTCAGTGTTTTTCGATATGAAAACCATGTTTTCTACCAGGGAAGTAGGAAGAGTAGGAGGAAGGGGCGGGGTTGGAAGCTGAAACGGATAGAAACATGGTCAGGAAACACCTTCAGGTCCTCAGGTTTTAGTTGATGGTTGGGAGGAACTTTTGTGAATTGTCCCTGAGAAATCCTGGAGGGGGGTGGAAGTGCCAGTTGGCTTGGAGGAGGAGAAACTACGCCCCTGTCTTCAAGGGGGGGAGGCAAAAATGCAGCTGTAGACAGTCTGATATTGATACCTGGGGAGATTCTTGCGGAGATGATAAAGAGATCGATCGCAATGTCATAACTGTCAGGTATAAATCCTGCCCAATGATCTCCCTCCTACTGTTTCCTCAGATAGTTTAGTGGATTATGGTCGTGCAGCAGACGTCATATATCCTGATTTCAGCGCAGCCTTTGAAAGCCGACAGGACTCCAGTAGATGGCCAATCCCCAAGCTCATGGTGTCTCACGGGATCTTGAGAATGAAGGGAAACTCAACATCATCCTGACAATTAGATTCCCAATCATGTGCAATTGGAAGAGATCTGGAGATCGTTTATTTTGGTCTCCTGCTCTTTGTAGATACCACAACTCACCACAACTTTCTCTTCTCCGAGACAAACCCATGTCGTGTTTGCAACCCAAAGTTCTCCCCAAGTTTTCTTTCTAAGCCCCTTTTTCATCTTGATTGCTCTGGAGACTCTTCCGTTTGTCGAGGCTCTTCCTGAAACACAGTCGCCAGAACTGGACACCGCAGGAATCAATCCCGGATCTTGGGCTTGTCTAGATTTCCATCGTTGCTTTGAATGCAGAAGGGGCAGGAGGGTTAAACTGGCCTGGACAATGACCTTGCGGCTCTTGTTCAGTTGCTAAGTCTTGCCCAACTCTTGGCCACCCCGCAGACCCCAGCCTGCCAATCCTCCCCCACCCCCGCCCTCCACCCTCTCCCAGAGTTTGCCCCGGAGAGGAGACCGTAGGGGGGGTGTCTCAGCCTTCCCCCTTTTAAGAGCCCTAGACTTCCACTCTCACGTTTCCCCAGAGGGGGTAGAAGTCGGGGAGTTGAAGTCCACACCCCTTAAAATGACCAGAAAGGCAGCCCTAGAGACGGAGCTCGCCCTCAGAGGAACCGGAGAGTGAGGCAGACAGTCTGAACGCAACAGTTCTTTTCTTAGGAAGTAAAAACGAAAAGCACCAGAGTCACACGAAGGAGACCTCCTGGCTGGGATGCAGCTGCAAAAAAGGGACAAATGGGATTTTAGGTTACATCCCCAGGAGTAAAATCCCCCTCCCCCAAAAGGAAGTAACTGTTCTATGGGGTCCTTGATCCTCTCCCCTCCCCCTCCCTCCCTCCCTTCCTCCTCTCCCTCTCTCTCTCCTTCTCCTTCTCCTTCTCCTCTCCATCTCTCTCCCTCTCCCTTTCCCTCTCCCTCCCTCTTTCTCCCTCTCCCTCCCTTCCTTCCTCCCTCCCTCTCTCTCCTTCTCCCTCTCCGTCTCTCTCCCTCTCCTTTTCCCTCTCCCTCCCTCTTTCTCCCTCTCTCTCCTTCTCCTTCTCCCTCTCCATCTCTCTCCCTCTCCTTTTCCCTCTCCCTCCCTCTTTCTCCCTCTCCCTCCCTTCCTCCCTCCCTCCCTCTCTCTCTCCTTCCTCTCCGTCTCTCTCCCTCTCCCTTTCCCTCTCCCTCCCTCTCTCTCTCCTTCTCCTTCTCCCTCTCCATCTCTCTCCCTTTCCCTCTCCCTCCCTCTCCCTCCTTCTCCCCCTCCCTCTCTCCCTCCCTCTCTGCCCTCTCTCTTTGCTTTCTTGCAAAACTTTCATGACCCAACTAGGTAATAGCTTCAGTGCTAGAAGGGAGGGTGGGGGTTGCTCCATGGCCCTGCCTGTGCTGGTGGGAGTGGGCTTGGTGGCTCCGTGGTTAGGCTGTTCCTTACTTGGTTTGTCTGAGGTGGGAGTTCCTGGATTGGGGGATTGTTTATTTCTTTGATTGTAAAGTCAGAAAACCCCACAGTCCCTCCTAGCACTGATGATGCTTCCTAGTTGGGTCGTGAAAGGCCTGCAAGAAAAACTCCAGGCTCAGAGAGCACCAAGGACCCCACAGTCGTCCTTCCCCCCTCCTCCTCCTCTTCCTCCTCCCCCTCCCCCCACACTCCCTCCTAGCATTGATGATGCTTCCTAGTTGGGTCATGACTCAAAGGCTCAGGGGACCTTGGGTTCTGGGTACAGTGAGGCCGGTAGCAACAGCGCTTGGACTTACCTACCGCTTCCTGCATCCCAAGAGCCTCACTGAGTCTCTGTAATGGGCGTGAGGGGCCTGCTTTGCACAAAAAACCTATTTAACAGGACTTCCCCCTTTGAATTAATTTGAGCTGAATTCAGAATCGGAATTTAAAATTCTCTCTCTCCCCCCCCCACCCCGTGTCCCCCACTCACCCACTTCAAAATGCTTTATTCCGCACGGCGCAGGCTAGTGCATGGCGCTGGACTGATGGATCACGATCCAAGTACAGAAAGTTCAACTCGGCAACATCGTTCGTGGTGTCTTACAATGAACATTGTGCTGCCTTCTCTCCTGTATATGGTCAGTATGAAAAACCATAATTCCTTAGGGGGGTTGGAATTTGCATCTGTAATTCCAGGAAAGCAGGGGAGGGGAGGGGAAGAGAAGGAAAACGGGAAGGGAAGGGAAGAGAAAGGGAAAGGAAGGAAAAGGGGAAAGGAAAAAGGGGGAGGGAAGACAGGGAAGGGGAGGGAGGGGAAGGGAAAGGAGAGATTGTGGGAATAATGCTCAAATGGAAGGATTCTTTTTTGGAAAGTGGCTGATTTAAAGTATTTATTGGAAAACCGTAACAGGCAAAAAGTTAGGCATTTCCAGAGCCTCACAAAATGGTAGTTCACCATCTCAGCATTTGTCGCAGCGGCAACCTCATCTAACTGCTTCTTTCTGCTATTATTCCTCATTCACTCTCAAAGCTGGAGAGGTTTGTGGATTCCTGGTTTCATTTCAGACATGGAGATTTCCATTGGCCACCCAGCTCAATCGAGGGGACTCTGGGTGGCCCACAGCACCGAAAATAAACATACAACCTAAAACATGGACTGTATTTCGTTTCAAAAAGTAAAGCCAGGTGTGCAAAACAGCCATCGGAATAGAATCGATCAATGCAGTGTTTTTCAAGATGGGCAGCTTTAAGAAGTGAGGGTTTCAGCTCCCAGAACCCCCCAAGCGGAGACCCAAAGGCTGGAGGGAAGGGCCAAGTCTTAGCTGCCTTTATGAAAGAGTCGAGTCCGTCGTAGCTCAGCAGGAAGACTGCTCTAGAACAGGGAGGCAGCCACCGAACATGGACCCTTCCTAGATCCCACCAGAAGGCAAGGCGTAGATGAGGGGAGCTGCAGTATATGACACCCCACCTGTAGGAGAGCAGCGGGCTGAGCTGGAAGGCGGAGTTAAACTTGTCATCCGTTTGAAGTCTTTGCGTTGCCACCAGAGACCCAACTCCAGTCCCCTTGAATTCTGTTGAGCCTTACTTAGTGCCAATTTGGCTTTGACCGTTAGTTGACTAGATTCTTGTGGATTGGAGCTATTTGTGCATGACACCCCCACCCCCATGAGTGGACAGGGAGATGTATTTGAGAAAGGATAGTCTGCTAGTGGCCCAATCCTATGCCACATCAGGCTCTAAAGGCTGACGCACCACCCATGTTCCTTTCTTTCAGGGCACCTGAGTTGGTCTGAGCAGGACTGTAGCAGAAAATTTCCTTTTCTCTGCAAATGGAAGCCCGCTTAAGCCGAGTTTGGAGATGGAGTTAGAGGGGCTCCCCATGGATCGGACACCTGAGCTGAGATCTTTGGGTTCCACCTTCTCTGTGTGCAAAACCTCTTTTCCCCAAAGGCCAACTGAATGCCAAGCAGTTGGTTCCTTGCTTCTCTTCCTCTCTTTCTGACGAACGTGGCCCTCGCTTGAGAATAAAGTCTATTGCTCTGCCTTTGTCTTGAGTTTGGCCTTTCTCTCCCGGGAGGCCCAGGGCCCCTGCTGAATAAATCTCAGGGGGAAGAGGGGGTCGTATCTGCAGTTGACTTTCTGGGCACAAAACACCCAATGCAACCCTATCGGCTCCTCTCCTGGGGTCCTTCTCTCAGGACCAAAAACATTAACCAGCAAAAGCTGGAAGAAAGAAATGCATTCATGACACTTGTCTTCTGGTTCATTGGCACCTCCTGTAGGTTCTGGGCAGCCAGAAGTCGTGTCCCTTCCGGGGTGTTTGAGCTGCAAAGCAGGGCTGCTACTTTCCCTCTCCCCACTGGAGACAGATCAGCTGCCAGGGCTCTTAGATCAGAGGCCAAGGTCCAAAGGAAATCCCCAAGGCTGGGATTCATCACAGTGCTGTATGCAATGAGGGGTTGGGGTCCAGGGTCAAATTACTTTTCTACTTTGTAGACATTATGCAAAAATCTACCTCTGCAGGCAAGGCTTTAATTCTGGGGAGGGTAGAAGGAGAGAGAAGAGCGTGAAGACCAACCAAGTGGACTCGGTTGTCTTGGCAGAGAGTACAATAAGACCTGGAGGATCTGGGTGGGGAAACATCATCAAGGAGAAAGTCCATCTCATTGCTAAATGTTGAAGGCACACAATCAATCAACCAACCCTCTGGAGTTAGCCTGTTCAATTACATATTTCTGGATCATGGCGTCTGGTGACTGACTGACCTCATGAGGTCCTCTCGGGTATGCCCAGAGATAAAACATGTCAGGTTATCTTGCTTCTACCACAAAGACTTTATCTATAAAGTCATTAAGATGTGGGTCTTCATTCTTAGACTTTGAGTCAGATGAGGTGAAGATCATGGCCATGATCTGGCTTGGGACAACCACCCAAAGCATATGAAAGTAACTAGGATGGGAAGTCCAATGAGAGGAAGTCTTTAGCCGGGTTTACTTGTCCAGCTTTGGAACTTCCAAGGCTTCTCAAAAGTCCAAGGAAAGACCATTATTCCTGCCTGTCTTGATGTTCTAGTTCGGAGGTCTCCAAACTTGGCAACTTTGTGGACTTCAACTCCCAGAATTCTCCAGCCAGATGGCTGGAGAATTCTGGGAGTTCAAATCCACAAGTCTTAAAGTTGCCAAGTTTGGGGACCCCTGTTCTAGTTGATTGTCCCATTGAAAAACTGGGTTCCTTGGAGCAGAATTCAGATCTGGGGGGGTCAAAGAAGAGCTACACTACAAGCCTGCAGAAGAATTTGTCAGGATAACTGTGATGATCGGCAGAGCCGGGCGGGAACTGAAGTTCATTCTCGTTGGCTGAGCCATCTGACAGCGAACCAGATAAAGGGAGCTGTCAGACCGCATCAGCTGTTGCTCATTCCTGTCAGCCGTTCCGCACATTCAGCAGCTACTGCGGCAACCCGTTAACCGTTAAGAGTTACAGTAAATGTTTGATAGTTAATAAAAGGTTATCTTTCGAGATCGCGGACGTCGTCTTTACCTTCACAAAACTGGCGATGAGGATGGGATAGATGCGATAAAGGCGTACAAGATCCCTGAAGCATTCGACGCACACTGTTCAGTTACCTCGGCAGGCTGAGGAGATGTCTTCCCCGCCATCATTCCCGTGTTTCCATCCCACAACAGAGACATGGTATTCTTACATTAATAGATTAGAGTGTTTTTTAGATGCTGCTGACTTGGCGGACATTTCAAACCACAGAAAAAAAGCTTATTTTCTAAATTTCTCTGGGGCAGCTGTCTTCGACACTTCCACCGCTTTATTGGCACCGCAATCTGTGAAAGAGGTCTCCTGGGAAGCCCTCCAGGAAATCCTGAGTAACGATTACGCCCCCAAACCTTCCCAAATTGCGAGACAACATGCCTTTACTCAGCGAGCACAAGCAGAAGGGGAGACCGTTAGTATGTATATGGCAGCATCTTCCAGTATTTGAGGGGCTGCCCCAGAGAGGAGGAGGAAGGGGGTCAAGCTATTTTCTAAGGCACCCAAAGGCCAGACAAGGAATAATGGATGGAAACTGAACAAGGAGAGATTCAACCTGGAAATAAGAAGAAATTTTCTGACAGTGAGAACAATCAACAATCGAGGTTGAATCTCTCCCTGATCAGTTTCCATCCATTATTCCTTGTCTGGCCTTCAGGGGCTTTAGAAAATAGCTTGACCCCCTCCTCTTCTTTGGGGCAGCCCCTCAAATATTAGAAGGCTGCTCTCCTGTCTCCCCTGGTCCTTCTCTTCCCTAGACTAGCCAGGCCCAGTTCCTGCAACCATTCATCGTATGTTTTAGTCTCCAGTCCCCTAATCATCCTGGTTGCTCTTCTGTGTATTCTTTCTAGAGTCTCAACAACTTTTTATGGTGTGGTGACCAAAAGTGGATGCAGAACGCTAGGTGTGGCCTTACTAAGGCTTTGTAGAGTGGTATTGGTACCTCCCTTGATCTTGATTGTATCCTTCTGTTAATGCAATTTAGGATTGCATTGGCTTTTTTGGCTGCCGCCGCACACTGCTGGCTCATATCTAGCTTCCCCCAAAGTTTGCCCAGAGATGACAGGTGAGCTTCCTAGCTTTGGTAGAAATTGATATGCAAATGAAAAGAAGGACCTTTATTGCAACCAAGGTGCATTTCAAACACAAGCAAAACTCAAGCAATAGCTGAAACTGTGTGAAAGCAACACCCTCAAAAAGTGCGCAGAAAAGAACAACGAAGGCGGTTAAAGGCCTAGAGACTAAAACATAGGAAGAGCGGTTGCAGGCACTGAGTGTGCAGTAGGAACAGTCTATGTGGCAGCTACAGCCACATAACCACAGGATTATTGGTTAACTGGTATTTCAAAAGCTTATCTTTTGAAGTTCTTAGGAAGTCGTTGGCTTCTTGCCAAGATGAGAGGCCTGGAAAGACAAAAGGAGTTTGCAAATATCTGTGGCTTGGCTGGGGGGTGCATCCCAGTGGTGGGATTCAATTTTTTTTTATTTACTATCGTTTCTGTGGGCGTGGCTTTGTGGGCGTGGCAGGGGAAGGATACTGCAAAATCCCCCTTCCCTCCTCACCCCACTAACCTGCTTTCCAGCTCTGTTCTCCTGTGTAGGGCAACCAAAGGAGACCCAGCCAATCAACTGGGACTCAATGGGAGGCAGAGAAGAGATATGGGGTTGGTGGGGCCAGTCAGAGGTGGGATTGGCCGGTTCTCTGAACTACTCAACATTTCCACTCTTGGTTCTCCAGAACTAGTCAGAACCTGATGAATACCCACCTCTGATGCATTCTCTGAGTTTGTGGGTTGCTTTCTGAACATTTCATTATTACAGATACAGATAATCAGAGTTGGAAGGGACCTTGTAGGTCATCTAGTCCAACCCCCTGCCCAAGCAGGAGACCCTACACCATTTCTGACAGATGGGAGTCCAATCTTTTCCTGAAGGTCTCAAGTGATGAAGCTCCCACAACTTCTGTTCCATGGGTTGATTGTTCTCACTGTCAGAAAATTCCTCCTTATTTCCAGGTTGAATCTCTCCTTGTTCAGTTTCCATCCATTATTCCTTGTCTGGCCTTCAGGTATTTTGGAGAATAGCTTGACCCCCTTCTTCCTCTCTGTGACAACCCCTCAAATATTGGAAGGCTGCTCTCCTGTCTCCCCTGGTCCTTCTCTTCTTCCCTAGACCAGCCAGGCCCAGTTCCTGCAACCGTCCATCGTATGTTTTAGTCTCCAGTCCCCTCATCATCCTGGTTGCTCTTCTCTGCACTCTTTCTAGAGTTTCGACATCTTTTTTTTATTTATTTTACAGATAATCAGAGTTGGAAGGGCCCAAGCAGGTGACCCTACACCATTTCGGACAAATGGCAGTTCAATCTCTTCTTGAAAGTCTCCAGTGATGACGGTCTCACAACTTCGGCAGAAATTAGGAGAAGTCAGTGTTGGTGTTCTTCTGCTTCTAAGGGATTTGTGTGGTTAGGAGGTCGTGACAGGAGGGCTGCATCAGGTGGGAGTCTTGTGAAGGGTCAGGTGTGGGCCAGGTCAGGTGAGGGTCTTCTGATGTGATGGGTCAGGTGACAGTCCTGTGATGGATCTTGTGTGGGTCCCGTCATGGAAGGAGCTTCTTCCTTGGGTGAGCGTGTCCTATTTGTCAACTGGGTCACACAGGTGATGGCCAGGGGTGGGTTTCAAATTTATTTTTACCACTGGTTCTGTGGGCGTGGCTTGGTGGGAGCAGAGGGTTTGCTGCTGACCTTCTCCTGCTCTCCTGCACTCTCCCTGTGCGTTCAACAGCTGATGGGCAGCAATTTGCTGTGCCGCGCGAAGCAGCTGAGCTTCAAAACCAGGAAATAAAGGTCCAGAAAGAGCCAGGGTGAGCGTGAGGGCCCAGCAGCTGATTATCGGAGCAAACCAGTTCGCTCACCGATGATTGTTGGAGCTACCGGTTTGGCTGAACTGGTCTGAACCGGTAGAAGACCACTCCTGGGGATGGCCCTTGAGTTCTTGTCCCAGTGGGACCTCCCAGTAAGACCCCACCTTTATTGGCCATTCTTGATTTGCTATTGATTTATTTATTATTTATTGATTATTGATTGATTATTGATTGATTGATTGATTATTGCAATACAAAGCAGGATACAAGGACAATAAGGGGAGGGAGGGACTTTCTACCTGCTCCCCAGACAGCAACCACCTGTTTTGTATCATCATATCTTCTGGCACGGCAGGGTGTGAACATGTGAGCTCTGATATATAAACTGGGAAACGTCAGACCATTGGCGATCTAGAGGATTCGTCTCTCAAACTGGATCCCCCTTTGAAGGTGAGACCTGTTCTAGAAAGAGGAGTAATATGATGTAACTTTAGAGAGGGAGAGTTTAGGATATATTTGTTCTTAAAACTGCTGTGAAGAATATCAGAAACTACTAACTCCTATATTTTTTCTTTTCTATTTTTCTTTAGCTTTTTTCCCCCCCTGCTTGGCTTTTCTTAGATTTCTCTCTCTCTCTCTCTCTCTCTCTCTCTCTCTCTCTCTCTCTCTCTCTCTCTCTCTCTTTCTTTCTTTCTTTCTCTCTGTCTCTGGGTCTCTCTCTCTCTTTTTTTTCTTTCTTTCTTTCTTTCTTTCTTTCTTTCTTTCTTTCTTTCTTTCTTTCTTTCTTTCTTTCTTTCTGTCTCTGGGTCTGTCTGTCTCTCTGTCTCTCTCTCTCTTTTTTTTCTTTCATTCTTTCTTTCTTTCTTTCTTTCTTTCTTTCTTCTTTCTCTCTCTCTGTCTCTGGGTCTCTCTCTCTCTCTCTCTCTCTCTTTCTTTCTCTCTGTCTCTGGGTCTGTTTGTCTGTCTCTCTCTCTTTTTTATCTTTCTTTCTTTCTTTCTTTCTTTCTTTCTTTCTTTCTTTCTTTCTCTCTCTGTCTCTGGGTCTCTCTATCTCTGTCTCTCTCTTCTTTCTTTCTTTCTTTCTTTCTTTCTTTCTTTCTTTCTTTCTTTCTTTCTTTCTTTCTTTCTTTCTTTCTGTCTCTGGGTCTCTCTGTCTCTCTTTCTTTCTTTCTTTCTTTCTTTCTTTCTTTCTTCCTTCCTTCCTTCCTTCCTTCCTTCCTTCCTTCCTTCTTTTATATTTGTTTATATTAGTTTCCAATGTTCAAAAGTTTTAATAAAAACTGTATGCAACAGCTTCAGGGATAGATCTGATCCCACAGCCTTGTACATATGAATCTGGCTCCGGTCTGTTGAAAGGCTGGAAAATGCCTTTCTTCTGAGGGCTCGATTTTCCTGCTGGGAGAACTCCGATTTAAAGACAGAGACAACTGCTTGGAAGCGGGTTCCTTTTATTTTTCAGGAAGGCGAGAGATAGCAAGAAGTCTGCGTTCCTGGGGCTAGCCATCTTTGTATAATAAACCCCTGATTTTTATACTTTTTTTTCTCCTTTTGTGTGTGTGTGCTTGTGTTTGTATTTCTTAATATTTTAAATCCTGTCGGGGGTTGTCTTCATTTCCGCCGGAGGGTAAACTCCGCGGGGTGGTTTGATTGGATTACCAGTTTCGTCCTAATGTTTTCTTATATTTGTTTTGTGGCAATCTCCTGTCTGTCTCCTTTGCAATATATTTTGTGTCTATTTGTTTTGCTGATTTGGCATGACCTGTTGTTTGTAAGGGATTTCTTTTTCTTGTTTCCCTAGCTTTCTTAATTACATGGCTTTTGTCTAGGGGGCTTCTTTCAATATCTTTTATTAAATCTCTTTTCCTGTGCAAGTTTGTTTTATGGCTGGCCTGATGTTCCCTTTGGGCTTTTCCTGCTTGGGTGTCACCACTGTCCTCATGAAGTTCCCTTTCCACAGATCAAAAGGGGTTTCAACAAATTCAGGAAGTACCCTGGTGCAGCACTATCCCCTGCCCCCCCCTTTTAAAAAACGCCCACAGCTTGAAATCTTTCAACCTCCTTTGCAAGAATTCCAGGGCAAAAAGATACAAGAGACTTTTTATTTGACTGATGAGGCACATCAGAGCACCTGATGTGTTATAAAGCCCAGGAAAGTCCCGTGTCTCTCATAACAGAGATGGATGGTTCTCATTGTCTGTGTTTCTGGTATTTCTTTGTCCATTTTTGGCAGCCAGTTCACGGGATTAAAAGGAAGGGGGAGGGAATTGCTTTTCTTGTCCGTAGAAGAGATGAAGAGATACGGAAGAGGAAAATCAAGATTGTGGGGTCAGGGTGGGCTTAAAACTTCAATCCCTTCCATTTAGGCGTTGAGTTCATTGGGCTTGAGGATTAGCTAAGGGTCCCTTCTCCAAATTCTTCTCTGAGGTGGCCTACTCCGACTTTACACCCTCCTTATATCCTGGATCACACCTGCTGTGGCCCAGATCTTAATGGTCACAGAGGGAGGAACCAACCACGAGAGCCAGAAGCTCAGAATCCACCTTTGGAGAATTACAGGCTGTGATTCCTGGCAGACCGGGGTCTCTACCCATCGCTCAGGGTAGTATTTGGGGAGTGGGCTGCAATCCAGAGACGAACAGGCGGGATTCACGGTTGAGACGAGTGCTGGGTTCTTCCTTCTGAGGGAGGGACACCCGAAAAAGGGGGTGACCTGGTGTGGTTGGAGGACATTCAAGGTTCTTCTCAACTTCTGTTTCCCTCCTCAGGTTTGGAGATGCTTCTCATCACTTGCTTCATCTTTGGCCTCTTGGGCAGCCTTACCTGGGCAGGTGAGCTGTTGCCATCACTCCAAAATTGATATATCCCACCTACATCCTGTTTCTCTATAGATTTGCGTATATCTGTTGTTGTTGTAACTCTTTCAACTCTTGGTAACTTTATAGACAAGTCCTCCCCATATATCTAGTCCTTGGTTAATTTCAATCTCTTAATAAAAAAATAATTTGTAATATTTAGTGTTTTATTTCTTCCTCTACATTGGATTGGATTGTTTTATCCTTTTTAACATTGTAAGCCACTCAGAGCCTCCCCGTGATGGGGTGGGTGGCAAACAAATTGAATCAATAAATGTTTTTCTTAATGTTCCTGACATTTTGGATTACGTTTTTATGTTGTTGTAAGCCTGACTGACAGTGAGATGGGCAGCACATGAAGTCCATAAGTAAATATTTCTTTGCCAAGAGCATTTCATGAAATGGGGGAGGGGGTGTCCCTACACCATGGGAAATAAAGCTTGGATCCTTATTGGATTGCGGGGGTTTGGGGTCTTCGCAAGGGAAGACCTCTGTGCTCCTGAGGGTTTTTCTGAATCTCCATCCACCAAGCTCAGAGAGCACCCAGTAGTTGTCCTCCTCCTCCTCCTCCTCCTCCTCACCACCACCACTACCACCACCACAAACCCCACTCCCTCCTAGCACTGATGATGTCCCCTAGTTGGGTAATGAAACATCTTCAAGAAAAACACCAAGTTTAGAGAACATCAATTCCTCCTCCTCCTCCTCCTGCTCCTCCTCCTCCTCCTCCTCCTCCTCCTCCTCCTCCTCCTCCTCCTCCTCCTCCTCCTCCTCCTCCTCTTCCTCACCACAATCCCACCACCACCACAAACCCCGCTCCCTCCTAGCAGTGACAATGTTTCTTTGCTGGGTCCAGAAAGGCACCAAGCTCAGGGGTGCCACAGTTCAACTCGAGCTAAAATTCTCTTTTATTGGAACTCTTTGTTTTGGAAGAAGTCCAACAGTCAAATTGTTCTTAATAACCAATAAAATATGTTTTAAGAGAGAGGCTAATGACACGCAAAGCAATCAAAGGATCCCTCGGTGTAATCTATTTATTTGTTCGATTTCTGTAGGCAGCCAACTCAACCAGTTGACTCTGGGTGGCTTGCAATTCTAAGGTTATAAAATAATTAAAATGGTAAAAACATCCTCAGAATAAATAAGTACAAGCAGCAGCTGTGATGATAAATCATTAATTTCTGGAGGGACTTGAAGACTTTAAGCTGTGAACAGCCTGTTGGTTCGGCTCTCCACAACGGTCCCAGTTTCTTAATGTGTCCCCTCGAGAAAATTGATGGCCCATTGGACCCAAATGCCAGGGATCCACGCAATACATCCCATTCAATGAGAACAATTTCCTCAAAGAACATTTTATTGGGATATATTGAATTGGCACGTTCCTGGTGGAAAACCGGCTCTAAGTTCCCGCCAGTTTTGCACCCAATGAAAAGTTAAGCTTTGTCACTTCCTCCCCCCCCAGAATCTCCAGTCACATGGTCCAATCAGCATACAGTCCGGTTGCTAGGTGACCTCGGTCTGCACCTTTCGAACATTTGCACCAACATCCTTGATTCCCAGGGGAAAGAATTTTATTGTGGCTACAGCACCCTAACTATCTCTCCGCTCCCTCCCCACTCCCTGGTTCCTTCGCTCCAGGCTGTGTCAGCCCTGAAGCCGTGAGAAGAGAAACTTCTCTAGAGAAAAACTACAAAAAGGAAAATGGCCACAGTTCGGCCAACTTCAGGGTTGACGCTGAGAGCCATTTGTCAACTCGTACAGCATTCCTGGCTCGCTCTCCAGTTGCCCTAAGAAGGAGGGGGAGAGATCTGATACGGCAGTTTGGTTGCTATGACCAGAAGCCCATTCCATGCATACCCTTCCCCAGATTGTGTCCAAGGTTACCAGAGCCAGTCCGAGAGGCGTGTTTTCTACAGTCCGGGGAAAGTGCTTCAGTTGGAGAATGTGATTTATGACACACCCTGGGAGGAGGAGGGGGGAAACAAGGTCACAGGTGGGGCAGTAAATGACGTGGGGCAGAGCCTACTGCACTAGGGGAAAGTGCCAACATGTTGCTCCTAATAAATAATTGGGTTTCTTTTGAAACTTGGCTCGAGGCTCATGAATTAATTAGGGCGTCCGTCGGAACCCTGACACCATTGCCGTGTCCCTCACTTTTGCTCTCATTCTCTTTGTTTCTCATTCTGTTTCTCCAGAAGATCCAAAGCCCCGGACCGTCTGTCCTTCCGGCAGCTTTGCCATGAAAGAGCAAAGCCAGTGGTATTGCTACAAGTTCTACGAAGAGTTGTTCACCTTTCAAGAGGCGGAGGTAACTCCCCTGAGGTGCCTCACCTGAGCAGGATGAATTCCCTTAATCTGGCCCAGAGTTTTTCCAAACTTCACAAGGCCCAAAAGTTCGTGTCATTTTTTAAATGAAGAGCACCTGCTGCATGACTCTCCCTTAAAAATAAGGATAGAAGTCTGAAAGAAATGAAATATTTTATTAATTAGGTTGAATTCTCTTCCATTTAGTACTTTGAAAATAAATCTGAATGGGTTGACAAAGGAAGTAAAACTCGAATGAGATATCCAACTGCTTCATTTAAATGAGATTGGGTACTATGTGATTCAACATGTTGTACAACTCAGCTATTGCCTTATCCATGTTGTGGAAACAAGGCCAACAATCACAGGGTTAACAGGTGTCCCCCCTTAGCAATCATTCACAGGGGTGGGATTCTACAGGTTTGCACCTATTCACCAGAACCGGCTGTTAACATTCTAAGCAGTTGGGAGAACCAGTTGTTGGAAGAAATTACAGGGCTAATCCTGTAAGGAAGGCAGGAAGGAAACATTCTGGTGTTGCTTACAGAAACAGCCTCTCCGTTAATCCTTATTACATTCTTGGCAGGACTAGACTTCCTGTCTCAGGAACTTCTCTGGAGTTTTTTTCCCCCTCCTTTGCTGGTACTTTGCTTGTGTGGAGGGACCATTCAAAGTTACAATGGCACTGAAAAAAGTGACTTATGACCCTTTTTCACACTTACCACTGTTGCAGCATCCCCACAGTGATGAGAGGTCAGGCAAGGAGATGCGTGCCTCGATGTGAGTGATATTGAGTTGGCCACACCCAGCCAGTCACATGACCACCAAGCCATGCCCATCAACTAAGCCACACCCACAGAACCGGTTGTTAAAACATTTGAATCCCACCCCTGATCATTCACAGTTATGACAGTGGTGGAAAGGTATCTTTAGGGCCAATCCTCACATTTATGACAGTTGCCATTTACTTAGCAATTGTTTGGCTAAATGACTGAATTGCCAGCCCCAGTTGTGGTTGTTAAATGAGGGCCTTCGAAAATTCAAGCCACGTTGCTTCAGAGTGACCCCTTGTCTCTCAGAGTGTCTCTTTATTTCCACACACAAACACGCACCTCCTTCCCTCTTCTCTCTCCCCGTACCTTGTTTGCATGTCCCAGTTTTTTACGGATATCCCACTTTTGACACCACTTTCACGCCTCACTCATAAGCACGAGAGTCATTTTCCCCAATATATATTTTTTTCTTTATTTTTCCTTGTTGGACAACAAAGTCATGCTTGCATTTGCAGCCCTTCTTAAGGGAACTCCTCCGTTAGGAATAGTAGCCGAAGGCCAAATACGGCTTTTTAGGCTCCTGCTTTGGCCTGCATATCTTCCAATCAGAGAAACCGAGAAAGAGAGATAATTTAATTGAAATTTATTCAGAATATTCTGCTAAAAGAGAGTTTTTTTCAATGAAAGAGGGAGCCGTACATTCCCTTTTATAGTGAAAACGTCAAAGAAAATGTAAGAGAATAAAAGTGATTGGCTAGGACAAAAGTTACGTTCCCTTTGCATAGGACATCAGTTACCTGTAGTCAAACGTGTTACATATTTGCATCCCATAATATCACATGTATTTATTAAAATGAAGTGTAGTGACAGAAGGGGTGTATCTTTTAGGATGTTAATAAGGAAATAAGGCTGCTTGGAGTTTGTGAAGGGACAGGGCCCATTAGCCCTAACAAAGATTTCTCTCATCAGGAGACATTGTCCAAATATTCCGTCTTCTAACTTAGCTTTTCAGCTTAGAAAGGCTAGAAGCTATCAATCCATACAGCGACAGGATAAATTTTTTTCCTATATCCCAGGCTGTAATCTATATATATAAAAGCGAAATTACCCCTTACGCATCATCACAAAATCTCCAGAACCGTAAAGCCTACAAACTTGAAGTTTGGCCCGTAGGTTCCTCTTGGCTTCTAGGGGCTCACTAAGGAAGGATTTTTCGAAAGGACCATCAGAGCATTTAGAGTATTTCCTATATTATTATTATTATTATTATTAACATGCTCTGATGCTAAGGAGTTCTACTCCCCCTCCCCACCTGGAAAGAAATCTCTTCCAAATGCAAAACACAAGCAGAGGAGTTCAGTTTCAGTTTCAGAGCACCAAGCAGCTTTAGTACAGAACAGTTGAGCTAAGCCACACCCAGGCTCCTTGTTGTCTCCTTCTTGCTCACACAGCAAATACTGTTTCAGTTTCCAAACAGCCCTCAACTCTCTCACACACTGACAGGACGCTAGCCAGAGGAATACCGATGGATGCTGGTAGGCAGAGGAACAATTTCTCCCCTTATTTTCCTCCCCCAAAACTAAACATAGTTTCGTAGTGAAGCACAGGTATAGAGCTCGTGGTTTGATAAACCCTTATCCCACCATTTTAAAAAGAAAGGAAAAATAGATGAAAATACCACATGCTTTGCTGCTAAACAGGTAGAACACTATTACAAAAGTCCATATCGTGTGGCCCTCAGTTGAGAGGATTTGGTCTAACCAAACTGCAAGGCCGTCCAGATTGGTAGGCCCGGATGGTAGCAGCTCTGCAATGGCCATCGTGGTTTGTCAGTGGCAAATAATCAGCCACTGTCAAGGAACACATCTCTGAAGGCACCTCTTTTCTCTTCAGAGGGCATTTTGACTTCTTCTCTCTTTGCAGGAAGAGTGTCAGTTCAAATGCAAAGGTCATTTAGCCTCTTTCATGAGTGACAACCAGGCAAAATACATCAATGCCTACGTCTCCAAGGAAAACCTAGAAAATAAATGGGTCTGGATTGGGCTCCAACGAGTTTCAACATCCAATCTGGTGAGTACTCGGTCCTCCTGTCTCTGAGCAAGTCGCAGATGTTTCCATACGGATATTTCTTGAGTAGTGGTTTACGTCGTCCTCGAACAGCCCATCAACCACCTTCCGTCTCCATTCCCTGATGTCAGTTTGGACACAACACCAGCCCATCGCTGCTCCTGACCCGAGGGGACGCAAGGACAAAGGACCCCAAAGCCAGCAGCCCAATTCCCCTTCAGGTCACAAAGAAGCAGATCTATAGTCAGGGAGGGATTTCTCCCTGCAGGATCCTTTTTAATAGCTAATAGGATCTACATCGGCTCAGTGTTTTTTGGTATGAAAACCACGTTTTCTACCAGGGAAGTAGGAAGAGTAGGAGGAAGGGGCGGGGTTGGAAGCTGAAACGGATAGAAACATGGTCAGGAAACACCTTCAGGTCCTCAGGTTTTAGTTGATGATTGGGAGGAACTTTTGTGAATTGTCCTTGAGAAATCCTGGAGACGGGTGGAAGTGCCAGTTGGCTCGGAGGAGGAGAAAATACGCCCCTGTCTTCAAGGGGGGGGAGGCAAAAATGCAGCTGTAGACAGTCTGATATTGATACCTGGGGAGATTCTTGAGGAGATGATAAAGAGGTCGATCGCAATGTCATAACTGTCAGGCATAAATCCTGCCCAATGATCTCCCTCCTACAGTTTCCTCAGACAGTTTAGTCGATTATGGTCATGCAGCAGACATCATATATCCTGATTTCAACACGGCCTTTGAAAGCCGACAGGACTCCAGTAGACGGCCAATCCCCAAGCTCATGGTGTCTCACGGGATCTTGAGAATGAAGGGAAACTCAACGTTATCTTGACAGATTCCCAATCATGTGCAATTGGGAGAGATCTGGAGATCCTTTATTCTGGTCTCCTGCTCTTTGAAGATACCACAACTCACCACAACTTTCTCTTCTCCGAGACAAACCCATGTCGTGTTTGCCACCCAAAGTTCTCCCCAAGTTTTCTTTCTAAGTCCCCTTTCCATCTTGATTGCTCTTCCGTTTGTCGAGGCTCTTCCTGAAACACAATCGCCAGAACTGGACAAAATATCCTAGCTGAGGCTACAAGAATTAATCCTGGATCTTTTCATTGTTGTTTTGAATGAAGGAGTGCTTAACTGGGATAGCTAATACCCCAGAGCAGTAGCACAAACCCCACTTCCTTCTACACTGATGATGTTCCCTAATTGAATAATGAAACATCTGCAAGAAAATCCCCAAGCTCAGAGAGCACCAAGGACCCCACAGTTCTCCTCCTCCTCCTCCTCCTCCTCCTCCTCCTCCTCTTCTCCACAAACCCTCCTCTCCTTTCTAGCATTGATGATGTTCTCTAGTTAGGTAATGAAACATCTGCAAGAAAACAGCCAAGCTCAGAGAGCACTAGGATTCCACAGTCCTCCTTCCTTTTTCTCCTTCTCTCTGCA
>NC_141994.1:75263374-75270220 GCF_049901715.1 Pseudonaja textilis
TATGAAATGCAGCCTACTTCTACGCAGAGGTTTGTGGAGTATAATTCAAAACCCACCAGAGGTAGATGCTTGGGATCCAGAGGATGAAGATGATGCCCAGAAAATACAAGAATATAAACTAAAGAATGAGCAAGCTCTCTGTATAATAGGACTGACACTCTGTGACCAGCAACTTGTCCATATTCGTGGAGAAGAAACAGCTGCTAAGTGCTGGGAGAATTTAAAGAAGATTTATGTTCGAGACAGTGTAGGAGCACATATAAATCTTACACGGAAGCTGTTCAGAACACATCTTCAAAAGAATGGAGACATGTTGTCTCATATAAACACTATGAAGAGGATTTTCAGGAGCTGCATGAAAAAGAGCTTATCTTCACTGAACTACATCAGGTTTATATAATTTTGTCTTCATTAGATGAGAGCTATGACGACTATGTAACTTCACTGGAAGTGCTGCCAAAAGATAACCTCACATTAACTGTCATTACTGGCAGATTAATTGAAGAAGCCAGAGAGAAGGCTTGAAAGGGATCAACTCAGAAGGAACAACCACAAGAAGAGGAATTATCTTCGTCAGCCTACACAATTAGAAAATGTTTTAATTGTGGAAGAAAAGGACATTTGGCTAGATTCTGCAAGAAAGAAAAACGCCAAAATGTCAGCCAGAATGCAAAAAGGCATCAAAAGGATAAAAATGCTTAGAGCTAGCCATGTATAGCAACCAAACTGTGAACAATAATAATTTTTGGGTTGTAGATAGTGGAGCATCGCACTGCATAACAAAAGATAAGAAAAGATTTATTAAGATGTCCACGAGTTCACAGCAGATATCGTTAGCTAATGGTTGGAAACTTAAAGCAAAAGCTGAAGGTACTGCATATTGTTCTTGCATACAAGAAAATGTAAAAATGTTATATGTACCCCAACTTAAGTTTAATTTGCTTTCAGTTAGAGTTTTGAATTAAACTAGGTTATGTAGTTACCTTTAGGGAGAAAACTGCATAATAGAAAAGGAAGGTAAAAAGTGACTGCAACTTTAAAAGGTGACTTGTATGTGTTAAATGATAATCAATTAGGTGGCTAACACAGTGTATAATAACGTTAAACCTCATGATGAATGCATACATTTGTTACACAGGCGTTTAGGGCATATAAATTTTAAAATGCTCAAGCAAACGGTTGAACTGTCTAAAGGTATAAAACTGAAGCCTTGCAGTAAGTATTTGCACTGCAATGCTTGCAGTCAAGAAAAAAAGCAAGGTAATACCAGCAAATAGAATTAATGGATTTAAAACTAATGAGCCTCTAGAGGTCGTATTTGCTGATATTATAGGTCCTAAAAAACCAAGTGTGGGAGGTGCTCGTTATATATTAAGTATAATGGATCATTATTCTAGATATGGTTTCTGTTATTTAATGAAGAGTAAAACGGAAACATATCAGAATTTCTTTAATTGGTTGAAGTTTGCAGAAAGAAAAACTAAAAGGAAACTATTAACTCTTGTAACTGATAATGGTACAGAATTTATAAATAATAAATTCCAAAATAGACTGAAGATGGCAGGTGTAGAACATTAAAAGTCTGCACCATATAGGCCACAACATAATTCCTTTATAGAAAGACGATGCCAAACAATACAGACAATGGCTCGTACTATGTTGTCAGATTCAGGATTACCTGAAACTTTGTGGAGAGAAGCAATAATGTGTGGTAATCATATATTGAATAATGTTGTTAACTCAACAACAGGTGAATTACCATTCACACGGTGGCATGATAGAAAACCTGACCTAAGCTACATGCACACATTTGGAGCACCAATATGGGTGCATATTCCTACACAACTGAGACATAAGGGGCAGCATAGGGCTAAAAGATTATTTTTGTAGGTTACTGAATCTAACCATAAATCTTACAGGTTCTGGGAAGAGGTACAACTAGAGTTTACTGTAGTGCTAGTGCACAATTCCTGGAACATGTAGGATGGGAAAACTGGAGCAAGATTCAAGTAAGGATGTAATTACAGAAACCTACAAAGACCAAACCACCATATCAGTAATAAGAAAGAGTCCAATTAAAGAAGAAGTAAAGGAAGACAAATAGGACCAAACAGGAAGAAATAAGTGAACAAGAAGAAATAGATAACCAGGAACAGGTGATAGTTAAAAGTCCACCTGTAAGCCCTGTAATACCTAGACGTTCAACACGTGAAACCAGACCACCTGATAGGTACCAAGCAAGTGTAGTTTGCCAGGTTAGTAAAATTCCAACTACTGTGGAAGAACTAAAAATGTATCCTGCAAAGGATCAAGAGAATTGGCATACAGCAATGAAAGAACTGAAATCATTAAAACAAATGGAAGTCTATGAGAATGCTAAATTACCTCCAGGTGAAAAGTCCATTGGATGCAAATGGATATTTAAATTAAAAACAGGTAAAAATGGGACTGTTACCCCTAAGGCTAGGTTGGTAGCTCAAGGATTTAATCAAACTGCATGTGATTATGATGAAGTATTTGCACCGAGTCTAAAAGCAACAACCTTGAGAGCAGCTTTAGTGTGGGCAGCTAAGAAAAACTATATCATAAATCACTTAGATGTAGAAACTGCTTATCTGCATGCACCATTGCAGCACACTATATACCTAAAGAAACCTGTAGGGATTAAGGATGATAAAACTAATAATGACTGTTGGAAGCTTAAAAAGAGTCTCTATGGATTAAAACAATCTGGTTATGAATGGAACCAATATATTGTTAAGGAGTTAAACAATATAGGGTTTAAAGCAGGTTTAGCTGATCCATGTTTATTTAAAAGAGAGACAAATGGAATAGTGTCATTATTATTGTTGTTTACAGCTGATATTGCTTTAATTACAAAAACTAATAATGAAGCTACTGAAATAATATCATTATTAGGTAAGAGGATAAAATTAAAGCAATTAGGAGAGATAAAACAGTATCTAGGATTGACAATAAATAAGACCAATGGTGGCTATAAGATATCTCAAGAGGATAAGATTTATCAATTACTAAAAACATATAAGATGGAACTTTGTAAACCAGCAAAAACTCCAATGGGTCAGGAATTTTGCCGCACTGATGCTCAGAGTTCAAAATTCGATAAGACTATCTATCAGTCACTAATTGTTAGTCTATCGTACATTAGTAATTGGTCAAGGCCAGATATTGCCTATAGCGTTAATCAATTGGCTTGATTCAACGCTGAACCAGCTGAACGACACTGGCAAGCGGCAAAGCGTATCTTAAGATATCTTAAAAGGACAATGCACTATGCATTGTATTTGGAGCAAAAGATGATTTGATTTTAAGTGCATATGCTGATGCAAGTTTTGCAACAGATATAAACACTAGGAAATCAACTTCAGGAATGGCTATACTATTAGGAAAAGCATTGATTGGTTGGAGGTCAATTAGACAGCAACACATAAGTATGTCCACAATGGAAGCAGAATTTTCATGTCTATCCTTATTATGTACTGATTTAATTCTGTATAAACAGTTGTTGTTGGATATGGGATTAACTGTTAATGATTCCATTGTAGTGTATGAGGACAATCAAGCAGCCATACAGATGGCTACAAATATTGCTGTAAAAACGAGATCTAAGCATACAGATCTTAGATATCTGAATGTAAGGCAATCTGTAAAGGATGGTTTAATAAGATTGAATATTGTATGACTGAGCAAAATATTGCTGATCAATTTACAAAAGCCAAGGTGCAGTCAAACACAAAGAGAGTTGTGATGACTATGGGTTAAGGTTGTAAATAGATAGATATATTATTATATTACCTAAAAGGGGGAGAATGTTAGGAATAACATAGGTTACCTAATGCTGGTGTAGTTTGGATTGATGGTTTGTTAACTGCGTGTTTCCCCTACTGCTGAGTTGCTGAAGGAAGAGAGGAGTTTTGAGTTCTTCATATCTCTACTGCAAGGAGATATATTACTGGACTGATATTTGTAAGTTTACTGACCTCTCTTTTTCGACAGTGGAATTTGCAACTGAATAATCCCTGGACGGACTGAATTAGTGAATGATATATGGACTGTTTGACTATGCTATAATTCCTATTGGAATAAAACTATTTAATTAGCACTGTGTATCTGTTTTACTGAGTGTAAGCTACAAAAACGTTTATCTCACATATTTTGCCTGCCTGCCTGACTGCTGTGCGAGATTCTGCTAGGGTGTATCCCTAACGCAGGGGATAGAACTGGATGCCCTTATGGGAACCCTTCCAAGCCGAGGATACTCCCTGCAGAGGTTCTTGGGGAGGGGAGGGGGAAAAAGCCAGCCCCAGACCCGTAATGGGGAGGAGGGGGGAATGAGGTGGAGGGAGCCCCTCCTCTCTTTAATGGAGCCTCTGCTTAATTGGGAGTCCTGCCCTGCGCAGGGATGGACTGGATGTTCTCAAGGGACCCTTCCAAGCTGAGGATGCTCCCTGCAAGTGGGGGTGGGGGAGAAAAGCCAGGCTGGGGTTTCCCTTGGAGAACACCGGAGGTCTTTTTTTTCTCCACCCTCCCCCCTGCAGGTCTGCTTTCGGATGGCAGAGCAGAGAGAGGAGCCACCTGGAGTTGTCAGCCTCCCTGGGGACCACCAGGGGGTTTCCTGCATGGCAAGGAAGGAGCCCCGGGTACCCCCTCCTGCCCCCCACCAGCTGGGGCTCCCCCTGCCCCACAGCAGCCTGGCCCTGGAGTCAGAGGTGCAGATCATGCACAAGCAGCCCTTCGATGCCCGGCAGGTGGCAGAGTGACTGGTGCAGCGCTCCTTTGTGGCCCAGTGCGCCACCGGAAGCTCGCGAGGTGAGTGGGGAGGGGATGCTTTGGTGGACGGGGGGAGCCCAGCAAGGCTTTTGAAGGGCCTTTTCTGTGGGGGCCCCAGTGGGGGAGGGAGATCTTTCCGGGGGGGAGAGGAAAGGGGGGCTCAGTGGGGCCTGATGGCAGCAACCCTCACTGACTAGGAGTGGGGAAGACTCATGCCCATAATGCCCAGCCACCGGGCGCTCTGGGCCTTGTAAGTCTGGGTGCCTGGGCAGCCCTACGCATCAGGTTGAAGGATTACAGGCCCTCTTCCCCACGTTCACCATTGCACCCCCAATTTTATGTCGCAAAGCGAGATGTTCCCGAACATGCATTTTGGCCTAAGGCACCACCTTTTCTTGCCACGGTTGTTAAGTGAGTCACTGGGCTTGTTAAGTGAGTCACAGCCGGTTGCTAAGCGAATTTAGCTTCCCTATTATTCACTTTGTGAGAAGTTGGCAAAATGATGGTCGCAAGTTTGAAAAACTGCCCTTTTTTCCCAAGGGCCCTTCTAACTTTGGTCACTAAATGAACTGTTGTAAGTCGAAAACTACCAGTATTCGGGCGGAGGGTCTCCGTCCCATTTATTGGGGGCAGCTCAGCTCCTTGGGGGATTTTGGGGGGGATCCTCTCCAGGAGGGTGCTCACCACCTCCCCGCTCTTCTCTTCCAGGGCTGAACATCCCACGGGAGCAGCAGCTCTACCGGGGCCTCATCAGCCTGCAGGTGCCAGCTGACCAAGTGCTCAACTCCGCCGTGCAGGAGAGACTTGCTCCCTGTCGTCAGTTCCACCCCACTCCCAGGGACAGAAAGGTGGGGAGAGGGGAGAAGGCGGAGCCACGTCACTGCGATACAGCTGCAATCTTGGGGCTCCAAGATCGCAGCTGATATCTCGCCCTGGTCGGTCCCAACGGACCTAAACGTCCCTTAGAGACGGTGATAGTAAGGGGTGCGTTCTGCTGATCCCAGGACACTGCAAAGTCCCTGGTTGATCCAGAAGAAGCCCTTTACCATCGGCGGAGAGGCAGCCATTAAGCTGCTGAAGCTGTGACAGCTCCGGAAGGAAGAGACAGAAAGAGAAAGTGTATCGGCTGGTGAGAATTTTTTTTTTTTTAGTATTATTCGGGACTTAAGGACACTCTAAACGAGAAGAATCCTGTAAGACTTTGGACAAAAACTGATGAAACTGACTTAGCGGCAATTTTTAAAGAGAATGTCAAACTGAGGCTTGGCTTTTTACTTTTACTTTTGTTTTCATTGAACTTCCATTGTGATCTAGTAACTGTAACTAGACTGGCTTTTTTCTCTTATATTCATCTAATTTTTCTTTCTTTTTTTCTCCTTTTGGCTGTTAATAGTTTTTTTTTTTTAGAACAGAGCTCCCTTTAGTAATTTTTTTCTCCTTAAATATATATATATATACATGTATATTTCCTTTTTTATTAGGCTTTTTGGGAAAGAAGGGGAGTGGATTAAAGAAATTTTGTAACACTGCCAACTAGAGGCTTGAAAATACTTTATTGGAAGTTGAGAGGGCTGTGAAGAAATCCTTTCTCAAGGACACTGGAACTTGATAAGATAGAGGGAAGAACACTGGATAATGTTTTAACAGGTGTTCTTTGAACTTCTATTATTAATTGAGTACTTGAAGCTTGGCTTTGGAATTTGTGGAGAAGCCATAATAAGAGCCTTGGATAATTAAATAAGATGCAGTGTGCTTTCTTTTACCTTCTTTAGCTGTTCTATCCCTCCTCTTCAATCCCACAGTATTTTGTAATATTTGTATATCTTTTTTTTTTCTTGTTTGACTTTATTTTTAATTTTACTTTTCTTCTTAAAGGAAAGCCTCAGAATACTTTTTTTTCTTTTTGCTTATTGGGATTTTTGCCTTTTCTATTTTCATCTTTTATTTATTTCTATGGTTATTTTTTTTATTTTTTTGAGACCTTTATAATTGGATTAGGGGTGAAGAACCTGAAGAATTCTTTTTTTTCTTCTTCTTTTTTTTATCTTCTTTTTA
>NC_141994.1:75275320-75357176 GCF_049901715.1 Pseudonaja textilis
AAAACACACTGAGACATAATGGAGACCTAGAAGATGAACAGACCTATGGAACAGCTGTCCTGACCTACATAAGAGGTACTACAGACAAAATCAGTAAGATACTACACAGGCATCACATCAAGACTGCCTTCAACACAGACAGAAAAATAGCAGCCATCCTAAGAAACCCCAAAGATAAAATTGACCTGGAAAACCAAGGCATATATGAAGTCCCCTGAGCATCATGCCCGGCCACATACATTGGACAGACCAATAGAAGAATAAGTACCCGCCTGGATGAACACAAAAATGCAGTAAAAAAGCTGGAACACACTTCCTCACTAGTCCAACACATGAAAGCCACAGGTCATAGCATCGACTTCAATGGCACCAAAACCCTAGCCGCTATAGAAAACCTCAGCTACAGAATTATCAGAGAAGCCATAGAGATTGAAAAAGACCTGAAAGCATGAATAGAGAGAGATGACTCCACCAGACTGTCAATTATCTGGAAGCCTGCACTCTCAAGCAAAAAATATCTGTATTGTATTTTATATTTTGTATTTTAACGTTTTAAATTTTCAGTCAAGGAGATTAATGACTTGAAAAAAAAAGGAAATAAATGTTAAAAACCTGGCACAAATTGAAGATTCCTCAGGTGGTCCTTCCTCCCGTCCTTCTCCCCTTTTTCCAGTGCTTGGGTGAAAATCCAGCTCTGGAGTGCTTTCTGGAAGTCCAGGAGGGCTGAGGCTTGCAAAAATACAAGGGGAAAGGAACGTCCTTATGGCAGGGGCTGCCCCCCGTCCCCCCCAAAAAGCTCGCTCACTTCCTAGGACTCATAAAAAATAATATTTGAGAGAAAGGACTAGGTACTTGCCCTTCCTACACTCTGCTGGCATAGTAGAAGTTGGTTTGGGGAAGACGACCCCTGGCCCAAGGACAATGCCCCCCCTCCCTTCTCAGTGCAAATCTGAATCTGGTTCTAGTTGGGTTTCAGCTGCCTTCATGCTCAGGGTTCACTTTGCTTTATTTATTCGTTCATTTATACAATTATCACATTTATTGGCTGTCCATCTTACCACAGAGCAACTCTGGGCAGCTTACAATATATATATATAATATTTATATATATATATATATATATGCATATATTTTAAACCTTCTTCCAGAAGACTCCCCCATCTTGCTCTGAGTTAACCTTGTTTTCATAGCTTTAGTTGGTGGTGGAAACGCTGCCAGTTTCCTTAATTTACAGGGTAAATTTGTCATCACGGTTCCTGAGAACCAGAGCTTTCTGTACAAATAAAGATTAAGGAAAAGGGCAAAGAGGAGGGCAAGTTAAACACTCCTAGGCCAACCGCAAGCACAGCACAGTTTAAACACACAATACCCAGCCTGGTCCCTTAGCTTCAATCTGGGATGGATACAGTCCCATCTGTATGAATGCAATACAACCATTGCAGTTTACTACCGGTTCTGTGGGCGTGGCTTGGTGGGCATGGCGGGGAAGGGTACTGCAAAATCCCCCCCCCTCCCCTCCCCTCCCCTCCCCACTAACCTGCTTTCCAGCTCTGTTCTCCTGTGCAGGGCAACCAAAGGAGCCCCAGCCAATCAGCTGGGACTCAATGGGAGGCAGAGAAGAAGAGACGGGGTTGGCGGGGCCAGTCAGAGGAGGGATCGGCCGGTTCTCTGAACAACTCAGAATTTCCTCTACCGGTTCTCCAGAACTGGTCAGAACCTGATGAATACCCACCTCTGAGCCATTGTATCAAATACGCATTATGGCAAAAACGTATAGAACCTGGAATCACAGGGCTGGAATCGACCTTGGAGGACATCAAGTGTTCTCCTTGTCAGAAAATTCCTCCTTACTTCTCTCTCTCTCTGATAATCCTCCACCCAGGAGTGGGATGCTACCAGTTCTGCCCGTTTCTAGAGAACCGACAGCTCTGAAGAGCAGCAGATACAGCACCGGTTCTGTGTCTTCCTCTGTTTGGCTCACCTGCCCGCACAGGCTCTTACCTGGCCTTTATTTCCTGCTTTTTCAACCTCAGATGCTTTGCGTGGCACAGCTGAGCTTGAAAAAGCAGTGAAAAAGCGGCTTTTCAAACGCTGTGCACCCGTGCGCAGTGCTTCTCAGCTGTCCGGGTGGCACAGCTTAAGGTTTCTTACACACGCGTGCAGCAAAATGTAGTTACCGAACTGGTAGTAATGCCAGTTGAATCCCACCCTGCCTCCACCCATTATATCTTGTCCGGCCTCAGGTGCTTTGGAGAGTAAGTCAACTGCCTCTTCTCCTTGACATCCCCTGAGGCACTAATACCACTCCGTAGAGTCTTAGTAAGGCTACACCTACAATATTGGATCCAGTTTTGTTAAAAAAGATATTGAGATTCTAGAAAGAGTGCAGAGAAGAGCAAGAAAGGAGATTAGGGCAGGGGTGGGATCCGACAGGGTTAACTACCGGTTCAGTGATATACGAGGTTCGGTGATTTACGATGTGCTTCCTTGTGCTCCTGTAAATCATCATCAGCCTGGTGCCTGGACAGCTGAGCAGCGCTGCGTGCAGAGAAGCAGACTTTCAAAAAGCCCCTTTTTCCTGCTTTTTTAAACTGCAGCTGTGCCTCCTACGGCAGCTGAAGTTGAAAAAGCAGGAAATAAAGGTCAGGTAAGAGCCCAGGTGGGCAGGTGGGGGCTCAAATATATGATGAACGGTTGCAGGAACTGGGCCTGGCTAGTCTAGGGAAGAGAAGGACCAGGGGAGACAGGAGAGCATCTTCCAATAGTTGAGGGGCTGCCCCAGAGAGGAGGACGAAGGGGTCAAGCTATTTTCCAAGGCACCCAAAGGCCAGACAAGGAACAATGGATGGAAACTGAAGAAGGAGAGAGATTCAACCTGGAAATAAGAAGAAATTTTCTGACAGGGAGAACAATCAACCCATTGAACAGAAGTTGCCTTTGGAAGTTGTGGGAGCTTCATCCCTGGAGGGTTTCAAGAAGAGAACTGGAATTAATCACGAGGCAGCTCTATGACAGCTTTAAATAAAATAAATAAACTTAGAAGGCCAAGTCATTGCCACGAAATCAATTCTGGAGTTTTTATCTGTTGCTAAAACTTTAGTGCAAACAAGTTACTTCCTGGGGGGGGGGGGAGAATCCTTTCTGAAGCAAAGCAATTTCCCTTCCCCTTTGACTAACCCTGGAGGGAAGCCCGGAGTAGCCACTGAGCAGACTTGCTACACGTAGAGGCAAAAGGACAGGTGAGTGCGGCTCTCCCACATGTGCACACCCAACAGGTGAGGCCCCTGCAGCAGATCCCTCCTGCGCCTCCCTCTCTCTCTCTCTCCACCTGAAGGGACCTCTTGCAGGGGGGGCTGCAGGGGCTGTCCTGGTTGCAGCAGGAGGGTCTCCAGGAGGCAGGGAGTCAGGGGTCCCTGGGGCGGAGAAAGAGATGCCCAGGTGAGCCTTTCCAGGCAAGGCAGGATCGACTGTGAGCTCCCAAGGCTGCTGGAGGACTGAGGAGGGAGAAACGGGGTCCAGTGTCCCCCCAATTGGTTACAGGCTGGGCCTCCCACCCACCTCATTCCCCTTTCCTCTTCCCCCCTCCACGATTCTCTCTGCAGGGAAGGAAGGAAGACCATGGGGCGATTCCTCTTGGTGACCCTCAGCTTGCTGGTCGGGGCTTTCTTCCTAAATGGTGAGTTTGAAGAGGGTCTCTAATGTGTCCAGAGAGGCCAGTTCTTCCCCTCTGACCCCCTTCCTGATTTGACCCTCCTGGCATCCTCTCCCCAAAGTTGCTTTTATCCCTGTTTGGCGTCTTGTGCAATTTAGACCCCACCTGCTCTCTCTCTCTGCTCCAAGACTTGGGACCAACCCAAGTGGATTGATTCACACCAGGCAGGCAGCTTCCAGGAAACTAACCAAGGCTAACCCTAACCAAGATTTGGACATTCTGCAAATGCAGCTGCAAGTCCGTTTCAATTTATCGTCCTCAAAGATGTTTGCAACTCAGCAGGTTCAGAATGTTCTGTGGGCCCAGCTGTGTCTCCTCCTCCTCCTCCTCTTCCTCCTCCTGGCCACCTTCTCACTGAGCTTCTTCTTTTCCCACACAGGAGCCAACAGCAGCTGTTGTCCCCAAGATTGGCTCCCCAGGAATGGGTTTTGCTACAAGGTCTTCAATGATCCCAAGAACTGGAACGATGCTGAGGTTAGAAGTGCTGTGTGTCTGTGAATCTCCTAGTTCAGGCAGAGGAGAAGTCTAGGCAGAGCCTTGAAGACCTCACCCCACAAGTTCCTCTGGGTGGGCTGAAGTGCAGGGCCACCAGGCTGGGTGCATGAAAAAGTAGCAAGATCATTATTTGAGGACAGTCTGAAATGCAAGTGTTCTCTGGACTGTATACTGGTGTGGGCTTTCATGGCTGGTATCTGTTGGGCAGTGCTGAGCCTCCGGGTGGAGTGACCGTGATCTAGACAACAGATTTCCTGATGTTTCACTGGTAGCTCTGGTGGCATCTTCAGGCCTCCTTGTCTCTGAAGTGATGGGAATCCAAGAGTTTATCTCCTGGATCTAGAATTGTTCAAGAGCTGCAGAATCTAGAAAGGGCACCCGAGGGGAGTCAACGCAGTCAGGATGGCGTCTAGGACATGAAATCCGATTCCCTGGCTCTTTTCCCACTTTCACAAAGTGACACACGCAAGCACATTTGCGTGTCTCCCTAACAAGTGCCTTTCTCCCTTGTGGCTCCATCCCAGACGCTCTGCAGGAAATACAAGCCAGGCTGCCACCTCGCCTCCATCCATGGCGGTGAAGAGTCAACTGACTTGGCCGAATGCGTCTCCGACTATCTCAGGAGTGGCTGTTATCTTGGCCCAGGGGGAGGAAACATCTAGGCAGACCCTTGAACCGCCCCCAGGTCCCCTCTGGTTGGGCTGAAGTAGAGGGTTACACCGTAGGTTGGGTGCATGGCGAGGTAGCCCAGATCATGATTTGAGGACAGCCTGAAATGCAAGTATTCTATGGACGGTATCATGGTTTGGCCAGTATCTGCTGGGCAGTGTAAGGGCCTGGAGGCTAAAACATATGAAGAACGGTTGCAGGAATTGGGTATGGCTAGTGTGGTGAATAGAAGGACCAGGGCAGACATGATAGCAACCTACCAATATCTAAAGGGCTGCCACAAAGAAGAGGGGTAGCAATAGCACTTAGACTTATATACCACTTCAAGGGGCTTTCCAGCCCTCTCTAAGCGGTTTACAGAGTCGGTTTCTTGCCCACAACAGTTTGGGTCCTCATTTTACTGGCCTCAGAAGGATGGAAGGCTGAGTCAACCTGGAGCCTGGTGAGATTCGAACTGCCAAATTGCAGTCAGCCGGCAGTCAGCAGAAGGAGCCTGCAGGGTTGCGCTCTAAGCACTGCGCCACCAAGGCTCAAATGTGTGTGTCTGGGTGTCAAATTATTCTCCAAAGCACACAAAAGCACACCAAAAGCAATCGGACCAAGAGGACCAAGCTAGAAATAAGGAGAAATTTCCGGACACTGAGACCAATGAACCCGTGGAATAGCTCCCCTCCAGGATCTGTGGGTGCTCTATCACTGGGGGGTTTCAAGAAGAGGTTGGGCAGCCACTGGTCTGGAATGGTGTGCAGGGCCTCCTGCTTGAGCCGAGTAGAAAGCCAGGTGGGGGAGTCTGCAGGGAAGAAGATTTTCTGGCTGGGGAACTCTGGGAGTTGAAGTCCTCCAGGCTTAAAGTTGCCAAGGTTGGAGAGCCCTGGACTAGAAGACCTCCAAGGTCCCATCCAACCCTCTTCCTCTTTATTCAGCGTTGAGCGTTCGGGTTGAGTGACCGTCTTGTAGACAAGAGATTTCCAGGTGTTTCATGGGTGACCACAGCCGGCATCTTCCGACTGCCTTGCCTCTGAAGCGATGGGGATGTCGGATTGTAATGGATGAGAAGGGAATTTAAGCAGGGAACTGATGAAGAGCTGCGGACCTCAGCGAGGAAATCTGTGGGGTTCAACGAAGTTGGGATTATGGGTAGGACCTTGCAATCTGATCCCTGCTCTTTTCTTTTACACACACACACACACACACACACACACACACACACACACACACGTGTTTCTTCTCTGCTGAACCCATGCCCTTTCTTGGGGTTGTTCTCTCTCTCAGATGTTCTGCAGGAAATTAAAGCCAGGTTGCCACCTCGCTTCCCTTCACAGCGATGCAGATGCAGTTGAGTTTTCTGAATACATCACCGACTATCTCATAGGTCATGACCACGTCTGGATCGGACTGCGGGATACAAACCAGGTAGGTCCTTTCTACCGCTAGCATTCATAAATCCCTCTTTCCCATTTCTCTGGGGCTTTCTGAAGGACCCTCCAATGGGAGAGAGGGCTGTCAAAAACTCTTGCCTTGGACAAAACATGTTATTTCCTCCTTTTCCTCACCCACCTTTCATGCCCACTTGAAGCACGGACTGCTGCGTTTAAAGCTGGAAAGGGTTGGATCCTGCTCTGACCCGCTTCTCTCGGAACTCAGCCGCTCTTCCATCTGCCTTCCTCTTTTGGGCCCACTCAATGGCTTTTAAACCTGGTTGAAAGTCTGGTGGGCCCTTAAAATTGGGGACTGCGGCAGGGCTTCCTCCCAGCTTTTCCATGTGTGCAGTTTGTTATTGATACACCCTAGCAGAATCTGCACGGCAGTCAGGCCGGAAGGCAAAATATGTGAGATAAACGGTTTTGTAGCTTACACTCAGTAAAACAGATACACCGTGCTAGTTAAATAGTTTATTCCAGTAAGAGTTTTAGCATAGTCAAAACAGTCCATATATCATTCACTAATTCAGTCCGTCCGGGGATTATTCAGTTGCAAAGTCCAGTGTCGAAAAAGAGGTCGGTAAACTTACACATATCAGTCCAGTAATGTATCTCCTCGCAGTAGAGATATGAAGAAGTCAAACCTCCTTTCTTCCTTCAGCAGCAAGGAACATGCAGTTAGCAAACCATCAATCCAGCAAACCAGCAATCGTCAGCAATCCAGCAGGTTTTCTTGCTCCCTCTTATGGCGGTTTCACACCGCACCCAAAATTACATGCTTTGCAGTTTAAAGTGACACACACTTAAACTTACTATCATAGTTTGTATATATTATTTTACCCAAACTACGTTAGGTAACCTTGTTATTCCTAACACAGTTTCCCCTTGTTTGCTGTTAGCGGGCAGACTTTCCTCCTGGGCTCAGCTGTAGTTTCAATTCCTGAGAAATGCTGGATCATAGCAAAAGACGGGACGTCCCTCTGGAGTTGAGCTCAGCCCCTGGCAACTTCCAGAATAGAAATATTAATTTCCGGCCATAACACAGAAGTATGTCCTGCCTCCCTCACCCGACACACATACAGGTTTCCAGGATGGTTTCCATTTCCTTAGTGTCCCGGATAGTGTCCCTGGGGTTTTGCTGGCGGTCTCCCGCCCAAGGTCTCATTGAGTTGGACCCGGTTTATTCTTCTGAGAGGAATCAATATCTTCCAGGGCTGCCATCTTGTGGAGCATGAGGTCAGGTGGCTCTCAAGCTGAACCAATGACTCCATGGACACTTCCAGATAGTTTTATTCTGAGGTGGTTTTCCCTCTGGATCTCCTGACCGTCCCCCATCCAAACATTCCCCAAGTTTAACTTGGTTTAGCTGTTCTAGATCAACCAAGATGGAGGGAGAGATGGAGAGGGAGATATTCCCTTTGGTCTGATCCTTAAAACCTCAACACTTTGCTCTCTGACTTGGGCCCTGGAGAGCCCAATCCCCTTCCTCGGTTGGCCAACGTGGCTTCTCTTTCATTCCAGAAGTACATCTGGGAGTGGACAGACAGATCTAGAACTGATTTCCTGCCCTGGAGGAAAGATCAGCCCGATCATTATAAAAACAATGAGTTCTGTGTCGAGATTGTGAGCTTTACAGGTAAGCCGAGATGGGGGTGAGATGGTTGAGGTGCAATTCCAACTATGAGGACCCATTGGATCCATCTTGGAACACTTTACTCCTTGGCAACAGGTTTGTTTGTTGGTCTAAAAGTAGCATAAGGGTCATATCAAAATTATACTAACATGGAGCATTAAAACCCAACCAAAACCTGGCACCAAGTCAGGTTTCTGATTTGAAATCAGCCCACCTTGGGGAAAACGCCAGGCCTTTCAAGATTCTACTACCCAGCCCGAGTTCAACTCCAAGGGAAGCCAAGTGATTTTATCTCACAGAGGCCAAGAGCGTTCCTCATAGTGACTGTCTAAGGGCTCCCCCAGTTCCTGCTTACCTGGGAGGCACCTGGTTACCTGAAAGAGGGCTGCTGGATGATGCAATGAGGGTGTCTAGCTGGCCTCACTTTTTGCCTTCCTCCAGTTCTGCTCTAGACGTCTCCTGTGTGGTTTCATTCCTCCGAGGCGTGTGGTGAATCATGGTTTATCCCTTGGATCATTCAGCTGTCCCAGGGTACATTCTGTACAGTTGAGGGAACACAAAACGTTATTTATGGGACAAATAATTAAAAATGGAAGCCTCCCTTCCTTCATAAGACTGTGAAGTGTTATAACATGAGACTTCATGTACGTGGGAAAATATCTACAGACCCCTCATACTCTGGCTATAAACTGCTTCCCACGTCTTCCCTCGGGGTGCTGCTATGGGGCATTGCATATGAAAACAACTGGACAGTTTCTTCCCCCGTGCCATCACTCTGCGGAAGACCTAATTCCCACAGTACTGATTATGCCGAAAGGTATTTCCACAGCTGGTAAGCTGCATCGCTACAGTATTATCCTTCTCATCTGCTCAACCTCCCCATTTTCTCAATTTTCCTACTACTTTCTCCCATTGTTATCTCTGATTTACTTCTTGTTATATATTACGATTAATGACTGTAACTATGATCTATTACATATGACATGTCACTTTCTTGTTTATATGTGCACTTAGAGATTATGCACCTGGAGACAAATTCCTTGTGTCCAATCACACTTGGCCAATAAAGAATTTCTCTTCTCTTCTCTTCTCTTCTCTTCTCTTCTCTTCTCTTCTCTTCGATTGATTCTATTCTATCTATTCTATTCTATTCTATTCTTTTTTAGAAAAAAAAAATTCTTTTATTTTAACAACAAAACAACAGACATACCACATAAAACATAAAAATATCATCCTTCTTCATAAATTTACAAACAGTGCATCGGTTGGTTTACCACTTTTTTCTTTTGTGCATCCATTTCCTAGTCACTAATACAATTATATTACATAATAGCTCATATTATCAATCAATAATTGTATAACCTAATATCATCACTAAAAAATCATTTATCTATAATTTTATTAATTCATACTTTAATGAGATAACTATAGTTTACTTAGTTTATTTTGCAATAAATCATAAGATCATACCAAATCTATCTTGATAATGTTCTATAAAGATAATATCAAAAAAAAAAGAAAAAAATTTTTTATGCTAAGTCTGAATGTTCTATTATTATGCTTTATTATCTAACCATTGATAAAAAAGATCCCAAACTTCATAAAATTGTTTATCTTCTTGTTCTCTAATTTCAAATGTCAATTTACTCATTTCAGCACAATCCAATATTTTCTTAATAATTTCTTCCTCTAATGGAGTTTTCTCGCTCTTCCAGTTTTTAGCAAATACAATCCTAGCCGCGGTTAATACATTTACAATCAAATACTTCAAATTTTTATTATATATATCTATCTATCAGTCTATCTATCTATCTCTATATCTATCTATCTCTGTCTATCTATCTATCTCTCTCTATCTATCCATCCATCCATCCATCTATCCATCCATCTATCTTCTATATCTATCTATCTATCTCTAATCTATCTATCTATCTATCTATCTATCTATCTATCTATCTATCTATCTATCTATCTATCATCTATCTATCTATCCTATCTCATTTTATATATATAGTCTACCACACCATAGTCAGAGGACTCTCAGTCACTCATAGAGTACACAGACAATTTTTCACATGGCCAATTAAAAACCCATCAAAAGAATAGCCTAAAAATCCCAGACTAAATGCACCAAAGGAACTAGAAGGCTGGGTAAGTTATCTGGGTTATAACACACTAAATTCCAAGTCCACTTTAGTGGGTGAGGGTCTCCAGCTGTGGCATCCTTGCATCCTCCTGCCAATGGGGGAGGATCCCCTTGAAAAGCTCCCAGCGGGTCCCTGAAAATCTTTCTCTTTTACCACCCAGGGTATCGCGAGTGGAATGACGACAGTTGCACAGCCTTGCGTCCTTTTCTGTGCCAGTGCAAACACTAGTGCAAATTGCTCCTTCACCTGCTCCAGAGGGGGAGAAGCACCTGGTGAAGGCTGGAGAAACAAGGAAGCCCCCCATGCCTGTCAACGTCTCCACTGAGCACCCCAAATTCGCTTTGTGGATGCTTCCTGTGGCTTGGATCTGACTTTGCTCTTCCTGATGGGCCAGGAGGTCTAATAAATTCTGCCTAGCATGACTGGCCTCCTTTATTCTGCAGCGCCAGGAGACTGTGGACGGTTCAAGCTGAAGGCTAAGACTCTTCGGCATGGCAGGGCTTGGCCTCTAGGGGGGGTTGGGTGGGGTGTCCCATCGGAAGGACCATCCATTGGTTCCACAATGCTTTTTGGGATGCCCACCTCACTTGAGTTAGAGGATGGAGAATCTGCCCCCCGAGCCGATTGCAACCCCGACGCTGAGCACGAATGCAGCAGCCTGCTAGAAAGGCTGTGGGGTTGGGGCGATGTGGGGAGTCCCAGGGGCTGTGCTGGGGCCGTGCTAGGCTAGTCCTTCAAGGCTCCCAAGATCGGGACCTGTTCTGGATGGCACCAAAGAGTCTCTGTGTCACTTTTCGGGTGAAAAGAGGGCAAACTTTCCTTTCTGCCTTTCTTCCAATCAGAAAAGAGATAAAAATCTGCACAAAACCATTAGCTACTCCTTGTCTTGAAGGCTGAAATCCATCCACAACATAAGCACCATCCCTACTCCAAAGATGCTCGGCTTTTAATGCATGTCAGCATTAATCCTTTGCTGGACGTCTCTTTTCTAATTGAGATTGATGTCTCAATTTTCTCCTAGTTCTGGCATCCATCCAGCATGCGGCAGTTTCATCTCCGCTTGAAACCTCTGACACACTTTCCTGATTAACAGTTAACACCTGAGGTTTAATTAGGGAAGTAGGTTCAGGGGAGAGAGTGGACTCTGAAACCTCCAATAAATCAGGCTCATATCTCGGATCCAACTCCTCTCCCTCAACTTGACTCCCCTCTAAGTCACTTAATAATGCAGGCTCAAATCTCAGTGCCAGATCTTCTTCCTCGCTCGAACCCACATCTGCTGACTGATCAGGTTCAAGTCTCGGAGTCACAACACATACATACATACATACATGAACAATTAGGAGTATAAAATACACACTGGAATGACAATTGAAATGTAAGTACTGTCAAAATGGATTGTAATATACACAACATTTTCTTTTTAAATATCTGTATTGTATTTTGTATTTTAACGTTTTAAATTTTCCATCAAGGAGATTAATGACTTGAAAAAAAAAAAAGGAAATAAATGTTAAAAACCTGGCACAAATTGAAGATTCCTCAGGTGGTCCTTCCTCCTGTCCTTCTCCCCTTTTTCCAGTGCTTGGGTGAAAATCCAGCTCTGGAGTGCTTTCTGGAAGTCCAGGAGGGCTGAGGCTTGCAAAAATACAAGGGGAAAGGAACGTCCTTATGGCAAGGGCTGCCCCCCGCGCCCCCAAAAAGCTCGCTCACTTCCTAGGACTCATAAAAAATAATATTTGAGAGAAAGGACTAGGTACTTGCCCTTCCTACACTCTGCTGGCATAGTAGAAGTTGGTTTGGGGAAGACGACCCCTGACCCAAGGACAATGCCCCCCCCCCCTTCTCAGTGCAAAATCTGAATCTGGTTCTAGTTGGGTTTCAGCTGCCTTCATGCTCAGGGTTCACTTTGCTTTATTTATTCGTTCATTTATACAATTATCACATTTATTGGCTGTCCATCTTACCACAGAGCAACTCTGGGCAGCTTGCAATATATATATATATATATTTATATATACACACATACATATATTTTAAACCTTCTTCCAGAAGACTCCCCCATCTTGCTCTGAGTTAACCTTGTTTTTATAGCTTTAGTTGGTGGTGGAAACGCTGCCAGTTTCCTTAATTTACGGGGTAAATTTGTCATCACGGTTCCTGAGAACCAAAGCCTGCTGTACAAATAAAGATTAAGGAAAAGGGCAAAGAGAAGGGCAAGTTAAACACTCCTAGGCCAACCGCAAGCACAGCACAGTTTAAACACACAATACCCAGCCTTGTCCCTTAGCTTCAATCTGGGATGGGTACAGTCCCATCTGTATGAATGCAATACAACCATTGCAGTTTACTACCGGTTCTGTGGGCGTGGCTTGGTGGGCATGGCGGGGAAGGGTACTGCAAAATCCCCCTCCCCTCCCCTCCCCTCCCCTCCCCACTAACCTGCTTTCCAGCTCTGTTCTCCTGTGCAGGGCAACCAAAGGAGCCCCAGCCGATCAGCTGGGAGAAGAGATGGGATTGGAGGGGCCAGTCAGAGGTGGGATCGGCCGGTTCTCTGAACAACTCAGAATCTCCTCTACCGGTTCTCCAGAACTGGTCAGAACCTGATGAATACCCACCTCTGAGCCATTGTATCAAATACGCATTATGGCAAAATCTTATAGAACCTGGAATCACAGGGCTGGAATCGACCTTGGAGGACATCAAGTGTTCTCCTTGTCAGAAAATTCCTCCTTACTTCTCTCTCTCTCTGATAATCCTCCACCCAGGAGTGGGATGCTACCAGTTCTGCCCGTTTCTAGAGAACCGATAGCTCTGAAGAGCAGCAGACACATCCCCGGTTCTGTGTCTGCCGCTGTTTGGCCCACTGCCCGCACAGGCTCTTACCTGGCCTTTATTTCCTGCTTTTTCAACCTCAGATGCTTCGCGTGGCACAGCTGAGCTTGAAAAAGCAGTGAAAAAGTGGCTTTTCAAACGCTGTGCACCCGTGCGCAGTGCTTCTCAGCTGTCCGGGCGGAACAGCTTAAGGTTTTTTAAACACGCGCGGAGCAAAATGTAGTTACCTAACTGGTAGTAATGCCGGTTGAATCCCACCCTGCCTCCACCCATTATTTCTTGTCCTGCCCTCAGGTGCTTTGGAGAGTAAGTCAACTGCCTCTTCTCCTTGACAGCCCCTGAGGCACTAATACCACTCTGTAGAGCCTTAGTAAGGCTACACCTACAATATTGGATCCAGTTTTGTAAAAAAAAAGATATTGAGATTCTAGAAAGAGTGCAGAGAAGAGCAAGAAAGGAGATTAGGGCAGGGGTGGGATCCAACAGGGTTAACTACCGGTTCAGTGATATATGAGGTTCAGTGATTTACGATGTGCTTCCCTGTGGCCCTGTAAATCATCATCAGCCTGGTGCCTGGACAGCTGAGCAGCGCTGCGTGCAGAGAAGCAGCCTTTCAAAAAGCCCCCTTTTCCTGCTTTTTTTAACCGCAGCTGTGCCTCCCATGGCAGCTGAAGTTGAAAAAACAGGAAATAAAGGTCAGGTAAGAGCCCAGGTGGGCAGGTGGGCAAAATTCAGCAGACATAGAACCGGTTCTATGTCTGCTGCTCTTCAGAGCTACCAGTTCTACAAAGGTGGACAGAACCTGGAGAAACCCACCCCTGGATTAAGGGACTGGGGGCTCAAATATACGATGAACAGTTGCAGGAACTGGGCCTGGCTAGTCTAGGGAAGAGAAGGATCAGGGGAGACAGGAGAGCATCTTCCAATAGTTGAGGGGCTGCCCCAGAGAGGAGGAGGAAGGGGGTCAAGCTATTTTCCAAGGCACCCAAAGGCCAGACAAGGAACAATGGATGGGAACTGAACAAGGAGAGATTCAGGCTGGAAATAAGAAGAAAGAACAATCAACCCATTGAACAGAAGTTGCCTTCGGAAGTTGTGGGAGCTTCATCCCTGGAGGGTTTCAAGAAGAGAAGTGGACTGCCATCTGTCAGAAATGATGTAGGGTCTCTTCCTTGGGCAGGGGGTTGGACTAGATGACTTACAAGATCCCGCTCCAACTCTCTAGACCAATCTCATTTACTGTGTCATAGAAATCTAACTTCTGCAAACACCCTTCCCCTTGGCCGCCTGCCCTCCTAACCACCAGAAAAGCACTTAAGGCCTGTGTTTTGGCCAAGTGGTGGGTTGGATGGGGGGTCAAGAGGATTTACGGAGGGGCTGCAAGAGGAAGTTCATTTTGGTGCCCGGTTGTTAATGTTTCGTGTGTTCAAAGAGGTGTGTCTAATGTTGTCTTATTTGGACCGAGAATTAATCACGAGGTGGGCAGCTCTATGAGAGCTTTAAATAAAATAAATAGACTTAGAAGGCCAAGTCATTGCCATGAAATCAATGTTGGTGTTTTTATGTGTTGCTAAATCTTTAGCGCAAACAAGCTACTTCTGGCGATTGGGGGGGTGGGGGGAGTCCCTTGTGCAGCAAAGCCATTTCCCTTCTCCTTTGACCCCCCTAAAAAGACCCACCCTGTTTCTTCTCTTGCCTATAAATGCCTTCACTCCCTTTGCTGGAGGGAAGCCTGGAGTAGCCACTGAGCAGACTTGCTACACGTAGAGGCAAAAGGACAGGTGAGTGAGGCTCTCCCACCTGTGCACACCCGACAGGTGAGGCTCCTGCAGCAGATCCCTCCTGCGCCTCCCTCTCTCTCTCTCTCTCTCCACCTGAAGGGACCTCTTGCAGGGGGGGCTGCAGGGGCTGTCCTGCTTGCAGCAGGAGGGTCTCCAGGAGGCAGGGAGTCAGGGGTCTCTGGGGCGGAGAAAGAGATGCCCAGGTGAGCCTTTCCAGGCAAGGCAGGATCGACCGTGAGCCCCCAAGGCTGCTGGATGACTGAGGAGGGAGAAACGGGGTCCAGTGTCCCCCCCCAATTGGTTACAGGCTGCATCTCCCACCCACCTCACTCTCCTTTCCTCTTCCCCCCTCTATGATTCTCTCTGCAGGGAAGGAAGGAAGACCATGGGGCGATTCCTCTTGGCGACCCTCAGCTTGCTGGTCGGGGCTTTCTCCCTAAATGGTGAGTTTGAAGAGGGTCTCTAATGTGTCCAGAGAGGCCAGTTCTTCCCCTCTGACCCCCTTCCTGATTGACCCTCCTGGCATCCTCTCCCCGAAGTTGCTTTTATCCCTGTTTGGCATCTTGTGCAATTTAGACCCCACCTGCTCTCTCTCTCTGCTCCAAGACTTGGGACCAACCCAAGTGGATTGATTCACACCAGGCAGGCAGCTTCCAGGAAACTAACCAAGGCTAACCCTAACCAAGATTTGGACATTCTGCAAATGCAGCTGCAAGTCCGTTTCAATTTTTGTTGTCCTCAAAGATGTTTGCAACTCAGCAGGTTCAGAATGTTCTGCGGGCCCAGCTGTGTTCTCCTCCTCCTCCTCCCCCCTCCTCCTCCTCCTCCACCTCCCCTCCTCCTCCTCCTCCTCCTCCTCCTCCTCCTTCTCCTCCCTCCTCTTCCTCCTTCCTCCTGGCCACCTTCTCACTGAGCTCCTTCTCTTCCCACACAGAAGCCAACAGCTGCTGTTGTCCCCAAGATTGGCTCCCCAAGAATGGGTTTTGCTACAAGGTCTTCAATGATCCCAAGAACTGGGACGATGCTGAGGTTAGAAGTGCTGTGTGTCTGCGAATCTCCTAGTTCAGGCAGAGGAGAAGTCTAGGCAGAGCCTTGAAGAGCTCACCCCACAAGTTCCTCTGGGTGGGCTGAAGTTCAGGGCCACCAGGCTGGGTGCCTGAAAAAGTAGCAAAGATCATTATTTGAGGACAGTCTGAATTGCAAGTGTTCTCTGGACTGTATACTGGTGTGGGCTTTCATGGCTGGTATCTGTTGGGCAGTGCTGAGCCTCCGGGTGGAGTGACCGTGATCTAGACAACAGATTTCCTGACGTTTCACTGACAGGTCTGGTGGCATCTTCAGGCCTCCTTGTCTCTGAAGTGATGGGAATCCGAGAGTTTATCTCCTGGATCTAGAATTGTTCAAGAGCTGCAGAATCTAGAAAGGGCACCCGAGGGGAGTCAACACAGTCAGGATGGCGTTTAGGACATGAAATCAGATTCCCTGGCTCTTTTCCCACTTTCACACACGCAAGCACATTTGCTTGTCTCCCTAACAAGTGCCTTTCTCCCTTGTGGCTCCATCCCAGACCTTCTGCAGGAAATACAAGCCAGGCTGCCACCTCGCCTCCATCCATGGCGGTGAAGAGTCAACTGACTTGGCCGAATGCGTCTCCGACTATCTCAGGAGTGGCTGTTATCTTGGCCCAGGGGGAGGAAACATCTAGGCAGACCCTTGAACCGCCCCCAGGTCCCCTCTGGTTGGGCTGAAGTAGAGGGTTACACCGTAGGCTGGGTGCATGGAGAGGTAGCCAAGATCATGATTTGAGGACAGCCTGAAATGCAAGTATTCTATGGACGGTATCATGGTTTGGCCAGTATCTGCTGGGCGGTGTAAGGGCCTGGAGGCTAAAACATATGAAGAAGGGTTGCAGGAATTGGGTATGGCTAGTGTGGTGAATAGAAGGACCAGGGCAGACATGATAGCAACCTACCAATATCTAAGGGGCTGCCACAAAGAAGAGGGATAGCAATAGCACTTAGACTTATATACCACTTCAAGGGGCTTTCCAGCTCTCTCTAAGCGGTTTACAGAGTCGGCTTCTTGCCCCCAACCGTTTGGGTCCTCATTTTACTGGCCTCAGAAGGATGGAAGGCTGAGTCAACCTGGAGCCTGGTGAGATTCGAACCGCCAAATTGCAGTCAGCCGGCAGTCAGCAGAAGGAGCCTGCGGGGTTGCGCTCTAAGCACTGCGCCACCATGGCTCAAATGTGTGTATCTGGGTGTCAAATTATTCTCCAAAGCACACAAAAGCACACCAAAAGCAATCGGACAAAGAGGACCAAGCTAGAAATAAGGAGAAATTTCCGGACACTGAGACCGATGAACCCGTGGAATAGCTCCCCTCCAGGATCTGTGGGTGATCTATCACTGGGGGGTTTCAAGAAGAGGTTGGGCAGCCATTGGTCTGGAATGGTGTGTAGGGCCTCCTGCTTGAGCCGAGGAGAAAGCCAGGTGGGGGAGTCTGCAGGGAAGAAGATTTTCTGGCTGGGGAACTCTGGGAGTTGAAGTCCGCCAGGCTTAAAGTTGCCAAGGTTGGAGAGCCCTGGACTAGAAGACCTCCAAAGGTCCCATCCAACCCTCTTCATCTTTATTCAGCGTTGAGCGTTCGGGTTGAGTGACCGTCTTGCAGACAAGAGATTTCCAGATGTTTCATGGGTGACCACAGCTGGCATCTTCTGACTGACTTGCCTCTGAAGCGATGGGGATGTCGGATTGTAATGGATGAGAAGGGAATTTAAGTAGGGAACTGATGAAGAGCTGCAGACCTCAGCGAGGAAATCTGTGGGGTTCAACGAAGTTGGGATTATGGGTAGGACCTTGCCATCTGATCCCTGCTCTTTACTTTTACACACACACACACACACACACACACACACACACACACACACACGTGTTTCTTCTCTGCTGAACCCATGCCCTTTCTTGGGGTTGCTCTCTCTCCAAGATGTTCTGCAGGAAATTCAAGCCAGGTTGCCACCTCGCCTCCATCCATAGTAATGCAGACTCAGCTGACTTGGCCGAATACGTTTCCGACTACCTGAAAAGTGATGGAAATGTCTGGATTGGACTGAACGATCCCCGGAAAGTAGGTCCCTTCCTATTGGCAATATTTTGCAATTCATTTGTTATGCTCTGCTGGCTGGAGAATCCTGGGAGTTGAAGTCCACAAGTCTTAGAGTGGCCAAGGTTGGAGACATCTGTTTTAAAGCATTGAATGGCCTCTGATTCTTGTTGAAACTCTGATGGACTAGAAACTCAGGGACTGCAGGGCCCAGCCTGGGCGGGTCATGAAGCTTTAATGCTGTCTTAACATTTTTTTTTTCTAACCACATATGCATTTTCGCTCAAAAGATTTTTGCTTTTGGGCATGTCCACCACAGGTGATAGTATGTGCCTGGTTTCTGATTAAATTTGCAACATTTGGTGGACATATTTTTCAGCATTTTTGCTAGTCTTGCTGGTGGTAGGTGCCACCTATAAAACATTAAGCACATATGGAATGTAAAGAGAAAAGCAATAATTAAGAAAAAACATTCACCAAATTTAACCTTGGTTAGCTAGTTCCAGATCAACTGAGACCAATGAGAGAGAGACGGAGGGAGGCAGGCAGGGAGGGAGAGAGAGAGAGAGAGTGTATAGGTATATAAATAGTTGATAAATGATAGATGGATAGGTGGATAAGATAGATAACAGAGATATATAAAGAGTTGATAGATGCTAGATGGATAGAGATAGTTAAATAGATAACAGAGATATAAATCGATGATATAGATAGAAGATTAGATAGATAGATAGATAGATAGATAGATAGATATATAGATAGATAGATAGATAGATAGATAGATCGATAGTTTGATTGATTGATTGATTGATAGATAGATAGAGAGAGATTTGCCCATTGCCAAGTTTTAATTTCTGCTCCTGGGCTATGCAAAGAGCGGTCGCCCTTCTCCATTGGCTAATATGGTTTCCCTGTCATTCCAGCAACGCGCCTGGGTGTGGTCAGACAGATCCCCCACCAACTACTACGCCTGGAATCGAGGAGAACCCAACAAACCAACGAAGGAGTACTGTGTCCATCTCTCAGCCCTTTCAGGTATGGCAAGGTGGTGGGGATACAACTGAGGGTGGGCTTCCAACAACGAGGATCCATTTCATCCATCTTGGAATGCTCACCCCTTGACAGCTAATGATCCTTAGTGGGTTCTAAGTTCTCACAGCTCGACACTCTACACAGCCAAGGGAACACAAAACGCCCATGGATAAATAAAAAATGGGACTCACCATTTCTTCAAAAACCCAGATTTGATTATTACAGCACCATAATTAAACCAACCATCTCCCTCTTAACCTACTTCTTGAAGGTCATTATTGCAACAGACAGGAACCTTCACTCCCTCTTACCATCCTCTTTTCCTGGGCAGGAAGCCTTCTTCTCAACTAAGAACTTTCTTCCTCCATTTGAAGAAGATCCTTGCTAAAGAAAACCCCTGAACACCCCAGAGGCAAACCCTCTTTGCCTTAAAAACTGGGAAACGAAGCATAAGAGTTCACTCCCAACACACGTTGTGGGGACCTGTTGGGTGTGTGGGGCAAACAAATGGGAAGGTTGGTCCAAATTGCAAATGAAACCTTCTTTTTTGCTGTCCAGGATATCTCAAATGGAATGATACACCCTGTGAAGCCTTGTATCCCTTCCTCTGCCAGTGCAGATTCTAGTGCAAATCGCTCCTTTTCCTGCTCAAGAGTGAGCGAAGCACCTGGTGAAGTCTGGAGAAGCCAACCAATATCTCTGCTCTGCACCCCTCCCCTTAAAGGATGCTTTATGTAGCTTGGATCAGGCCTTGCTCATCCTGCTGGGCCAGAAGGTCAAATAAATTCTGCCTTAGCATGACTGGCCTTGTTTATTTTGGAGACCCAGGACATGGTTGAGATCCAAAGCTCAAGATCCCCGAGTCTTCTTCATGGCGAGGTTTGGATTTAAGTGCGGAAGGGCATCTCTGAGAATCTGTAGAGATTCTCAGTCATCCAGATCAGTAGTCGCCAACCAGTGGGCTGGGGACCACTGGCGGTTCATGAGAAAATGTCGGTGGTCCACAGAGAAATGTCTGAACCCCTCTGGATGGCATCAAAAGAGCCTGTGACGCCTCTAGCCCTCAGCGCCCTCTCTGGCAGTCCAAGTGGAAAACCCCTCAGCTGGGTTGCTTCCATATTTGGGGAGAAGAACCCCACTGCTGAGGGATTCTCTTCACTGGGCCTTCTCTCTCTCAGCTGGGTTCTTTCCTTGTAGCTAGTGACCCAACTAGGAAACACCACCAGGGTTAGAAGGAAGGGAGTTTGCAGAGAGGAGGAGGAAGAGGACTGTGGGGTCCTGGGTGGTCTCTGAGCTTGGTTCTTTCTTGCACACATTACATGGGCCAACTAGAGTGTACGGTGGCTTAGAAGTGGAGCTCTCGCCTCATAACCAGGAGGCTGTGAGTTCAATCTTAGGTAGAGGCAGATATTTCTCTCTGGGAGCAATGAGAGTCTCTCCGCTGAAGAAAACTCTGCATTGGGGACAGGAAGGGCATCTGGCCAGTAAAACACTCAGCTCCATTCAGTTGCCCAGACTCCAACCCACAAGGGATTACAGGGAGGGGAGGATTCTACTGCTTCAGACCGGTTCTACAGAACCGGTTGTTATGATTCTGCGCAGTTCGGAGAACCGGCAAATCCTGCCCCTGGCTGGCCCCGCCTCTCTCCACCCATCCCCGCCCCACCCAGTCAGTCCTTAGCATACATGCGGGATATCGCTGGCTGCATTCTCCCTGACCAGTCACACCTTTTTTCCTCTCCATGATCAGCTGTTCCAATGATCAGCTGTGCTGGAACCTCCTCGGTGTCTTTACTGCTTCACCCAGGAGGCAAAAATGGAGTGCCGGGGCGGGGCTGAAAAAAGCCACACCCATCCAGTCACATGACCACACCCACCTAGCCACTCCCACCCAGCCACAGAACCTGTAGTAAAAATATTTGCATCCCACCCCTGATTACAGGGTCATTAAAAGACAAAAAATATTATGACCCAACTAGGTAACACCATCAGGGTCAGAAGGGAGTGGGATTTGGAGGGGAAAAACAAGTGAGGCTTGGACTTCCTTTCTTTCCTCGTTTCTTCTACATCAACTCCAAACGTGGGACAATAAATCCTGTTTTTGCAGACCGAAGGTTCTTTTTTTCAATATTTAAAAGAATGAAGGGAACCAAATAATACTGAATTGGAAGGATTGTAAAGAGAAGAAGAGGAAATAATTTCTGTTTGTTTGGATTGTTTGATAACTTTGACATTTGGAAATTACTTTAAGATTGAAAGCATCTGGGTTGTTTTTAAAAATTTACAATGGCACTGTCTGTTGATGAACTAAAAATGGAATATGAAAAATTAAAAGAAAGACAGCAAAACGGTAAGGATTCTTTGGGAGCTGCCTTCCACTTTTTAGAAATGGCGGTTGCTACGTACCAGCAAATACTTGAGGAAGGAGAAGGAGAAGAACAAGAAGAAAAGGAAGAAGCCCTCTTTAATGGACTAAAAAGTTGGATTAAGAAAGAAAATGGGAAGAGAGGAAGGAAAAATGAGAATTGAAGATTTAATAAAACAACCAAGAAAAAGAAAAATAGGGTGAAAAGAAGGTACTATGTTAGAAAGCAATTGAAAAGAGAATTACAACAGAGAGGGGAAGTTAAAAGGGGGAGGCTAGGAGAGGGGCGGGGGCAAAAAGACCAGATGGAGAAGAAAGGGAGGAAAAAGGAAAAAAAAGCCATGGGCTAGAACAAGATCTTAAAAGCAATTTTATTTTAGGGATGAAGGATAATGGATAGTGTATAATTAAAGAAGATTCTGCAAGAGTGCATAAGATAGTATTGTAGTATTTGGCCCATGTATTTGGCCTTCAGCTACTGTTCCTAACGGAGGAGTTCCCTTAAGAAGGGCTGCAAATGCAAGCATGACTTTCTTGTCCAACAAGGAAAAATAAAGAAAAATATATATATTGGGAAGATGACTCTCGTGCTTATGAGTGAGGCGTGAAATTGGCGTCAGAAGTGGGATATCCGTAAAAAACTGGGACATGCAAACAAGGTGCGGGAGAGAGAAGAGGGAAGGAGGTGGAAATAAAGAGACACTCTGAGAGACAAGGAGTCACTCTGAAGCAACGTGGCTTGAATTTTCGAAGGCCCTCATTTAACAACCACAACTGGGGCTGGCAATTCAGTCATTTAGCCAAACAATTGCTAAGTAAATGGCAACTGTCATAAATGTGAGGATTGGCCCTAAAGATACCTTTCCACCACTGTCATAACTGTGAATGATCAGGGGTGGGATTCAAATGTTTTAACAACCGGTTCTGTGGGTGTGGCTAAGTTGGTGGCCGTGGCTTAGTGGTCATATTATTGACTGGGCGTGGCAAACTCAATATCACTCACATCGAGGCACGCATCTCCTCCCTGGCCTCTCATCACTGTGGTGATGCTGCAACAGTGGTAAGTGTGAAAAAGGGTCATAAGTCACTTTTTTCAGTGCCACTGTAACTTTAATGGTCCCTCCACACAAGCAAAGTACCAGCAAATGAGGGGAAAAAACTCCAGAGAAGTTCCTGAGGCAGCAAGTCTAGTCCTGCCAAGAATGTAATAAGAGTTAATGGAGAGGCAGTTTCTGCAAGCAACACCAGAATGTTTCCTTCCTGCCTTCCTTACAGGATTAGCCCTGTAATTTCTTCTAACAACCGGTTCTCCCAACTGCTTAGAATGTTAACAACTGGTTCTAGCCAATAGGTGCAAACCTGTAGAATCCCACCCTGTGAATGATTGCTAAGGTGGGACACCTGTTAACCCTGTGATTGTTGGCCTTGTTTCCACAACATGGATAAGGCAATAGCCGAGTTGTACAACAAGTTGAATCACACAATATTCAATCCCCTTTAAATGAAGCAGTTGGATATCTCATTCGAGTTTTACTTCCTTTGACAAATTTCACTCACATTGAAGTGAAGGCAGCCCATTATACCCATTCAGATTTATTTTCAAAGTACTAAATGGAAGAGAATTCAACCTAATTAATAAAATCTTTCATTTCTTTCAGACTTCTATCCTTATTTTTAAGGGAGAGTCATGCAGCAGGTGCTCTCCATTTAAAAAATGACACGAACTTTTGGGCCTTGTGAAGTTTGGAAAAACTCTGGGCCAGATTAAGGGAATTCATCCTGCTCAGGTGAGGCACCTCAGGGGAGTTACCTCCGCCTCTTGAAAGGTGAACAACTCTTCGTAGAACTTGTAGCAATACCACTGGCTTTGCTCTTTCATGGCAAAGCTGCCGGAAGGACAGACGGTCCGGGGCTTTGGATCTTCTGGAGAAACAGAATGAGAAACAAAGAGAATGAGAGCAAAAGTGAGGGACACGGCAATGGTGTCAGGGTTCCGACGGACGCCCTAATTAATTCATGAGCCTCGAGCCAAGTTTCGAAAGAAACCCAATTATTTATTAGGAGCAACACGTTGGCACTTTCCCCAAGTGCAGTAGGCTCTGCCCCACGTCATTTACTGCCCCACCTGTGACCTTGTTTCCCCCCTCCTCCCAGGGTGTGTCATAAATCACTCTCTCCAACGAAGCACTTTCCCTGGACTGTAGAAAACACGCCTCTCGGACTGGCTCTGGTAACCTTGGACACCATCTGGGGAAGGGTATGCATGGAATGGGCTTCTGGTCATAGCAACCAAACTGCCGTATCAGATCTCTCCCTCCTTCTTAGGGCAACTGGAGAGCAAGCCAGGAATGCTGTACGAGTTGACAAATGGCTCTCAGCGTCAACCCTGAAGTTGGCCGAACTGTGGCCATTTTCCTTTTTGTAGTTTTTCTCTAGAGAAGTTTCTCTTCTCACGGCTTCAGGGCTGACACAGCCTGGAGCGAAGGAACCAGGGAGCGGGGAGGGAGCGGAGAGATAGTTGGGGTGCTGTAGCCAAAATAAAATTCTTTCCCCTGGGAATCAAGGACGTTGGTGCAGGTGTTCGAAAGGTGCAGACCGAGGTCACCTAGCAACCGGACTGTATGCTGATTGGACCACGTGACTGGAGATTCTGGGGGGGGGCGGAGGAAGTGACAAAGCTTAACTTTTCATTGGGTGCAAAACTGGCGGGAACTTAGAGCCGGTTTTCCACCAGGAACGTGCCAATTCGATATATCCCGATAAAATGTTCTTTGAGGAAATTGTTCTCATTGAATGGGATGTATTGCGTGGATCCCTGGCATTTGGGTTCAATGGGCCATCAATTTTCTCAAGGGGACACATTAAGAAACTGGGACCGTCGTGGAGAGCCGAACCAACAGGCTGTTCACAGCTTAAAGTCTTCAAGTCCCTCCAGAAATTAATGATTAATCATCACAGCTGCTGCTCGTACTTATTTATTCTGAGGAAGTTTTTACAATTTTAATTATTTTATAACCTTAGAATTGCACCCAGAGTCAACTGGTTGAGTTGGCTGCCTACAGAAATCGAACAAATAAATAGATTACACCGAGTGATCCTTTGATTGCTTTGCGTGTCATTAGCCTCTCTCTTAAAACATATTTTATTGGTTATTAAGAACAATTTGACTGTTGGACTTCTTCCAAAACAAAGAGTTCCAATAAAAGAGAATTTTAGCTCGGGGTTGAACTGTGGCACCCCTGAACTTGGTGCCTTTCTGGACCCAGCAAAGAAACATTGTCACTGCTAGGAGGGAGCGGGGCTTGTGGTGGTGGTGGGATTGTGGTGAGGAGGAGGGGGAGGAGGAGGAGGAGGAGGAGGGGAGGAGGAGGAGGACAACTACTGTGTGGTCCTGGGTGCTCTCTGAGCTTGGTGGATGGAGATTCAGAAAAACCCTCTGGAGCACAGAGGTCTTCCCTTGCGAAGACCCCAAACCCCACAACCCAATAAGGATGCAAGCTTGATTTCCTATGGTGTAGGGACAACCCTTCCCCATTTCATGAAATGCTCTTGGCAAAGAAATATTTACTTATTGACTTCATGTGCTGCCCATCTCACTGTCAGTCGGGCTTACAACAACATAAAAACGTAATCCAAAATGAAAGAAAGAAAGAAAGAAAGAAAGAAAGAAAGAAAGAAAGAAAGAAAGAAAGAAAGAAAGAAAGAAAGAAAGAAAGAAAGAAAGAAAGAAAGAAAGAAAGAAAGAAAGAAAGAAAGAAAGATTGTGTTCAGAGATTATTGTGTTCAAAGATGTGCATCTGACGTTGTCTTACTTTGGACCGAGAATTAATCACGAGGTGGGCAGCTCTATGACAGCTTTAAATAAAATAAATAAACTTAGAAGGCCAAGTCATTGCCACGAAATCAATTCTGGTGTTTTTATCTGTTGCTAAATCTTTAGCGCAAACAAGCTACTTCTGGCGATTGGGGGTGTGTGGAGTCCCTTGTGCAGCAAAGCCATTTCCCTTCTCCTTTGACCCCCCTAAAAAGACCCACCCTGTTTCTTCTCTTGCCTATAAATGCCTTCACTCCCTTTGCTGGAGGGAAGCCTGGAGTAGCCACTGAGCAGACCTGCTACACGTAGAGGCAAAAGGACAGGTGAGTGCGGCTCTCCCACCTGTGCACACCCGACAGGTGAGGCCCCTGCAGCAGATCCCTCCTGCGCCTCCCTCTCTCTCTCTCCACCTGAAGGGACCTCTTGCAGGGGGCTGCAGGGGCTGTCCTGGTTGCAGCAGGAGGGTCTCCAGGAGGCAGGGAGTCAGGGGTCTCTGGGGCGGAGAAAGAGATGCCCAGGTGAGCCTTCCAGGCAAGGCAGGATCGACCGTGAGCCCCCAAGGCTGCTGGATGACTGAGGAGGGAGAAACGGGTCCAGTGTCCCCCCCAATTGGTTACAGGCTGCATCTCCCACCCACCTCACTCTCCTTTCCTCTTCCCCTCCACGATTCTCTCTGCAGGGAAGGAAGGAAGACCATGGGGCGATTCCTCTTGGTGACCCTCAGCTTGCTGGTCGGGGCTTTCTCCCTAAATGGTGAGTTTGAAGAGGGTCTCTAATGTGTCCAGAGAGGCCAGTTCTTCCCCTCTGACCCCCTTCCTGATTTGACCCTCCTGGCATCCTCTCCCCGAAGTTGCTTTTATCCCTGTTTGGCATCTTGTGCAATTTAGACCCCACCTGCTCTCTCTCTCTGCTCCAAGACTTGGGACCAACCCAAGTGGATTGATTCACACCAGGCAGGCAGCTTCCAGGAAACTAACCAAGGCTAACCCTAACCAAGATTTGGACATTCTGCAAAAATGCAGCTGCAAGTCCGTTTCAATTTTTGTTGTCCTCAAAGATGTTTGCAACTCAGCAGGTTCAGAATGTTCTGTGGGCCCGGCTGTGTCTCCTCCTCCTCCTCCTCCTCCTCCTCCTCCTCCTCCTGGCCACCTTCTCACTGAGCTCCTTCTCTTCCCACACAGAAGCCAACAGCTGCTGTTGTCCCCAAGATTGGCTCCCCAAGAATGGGTTTTGCTACAAGGTCTTCTATGATCACAAGAACTGGGACGATGCTGAGGTTAGAAGTGCTGTGTGTCTGTGAATCTCCTAGTTCAGGCAGAGGAGAAGTCTAGGCAGAGCCTTGAAGAACTCACCCCACAAGTTCCTCTGGGTGGGCTGAAGTGCAGGGCCACCAGGCTGGGTGCATGAAAAAGTAGCAAAGATCATTATTTGAGGACAGTCTGAAATGCAAGTGTTCTCTGGACTGTATACTGGTTTGGGCTTTCATGGCTGGTATCTGTTGGGCAGTGCTGAGCCTCCGGGTGGAGTGACCGTGATCTAGACAACAGATTTCCTGATGTTTCACTGGCAGCCCTGGTGGCATCTTCAGGCCTCCTTGTCTCTGAAGTGATGGGAAGTGTGGAAAGTATGTCTTATTCCAAGTGTTAAATTTAGGGGAAAGATAGAAAGCTGTCCTGTTTCAACCCGTGATTACAGGAGAAATTTTGTATTAGAAAGAAAAGATAAATCGATGATTCAAAGAGAACGGACAAAGGATACAAGTATAATTATTTAAACTGAGATGAAATAAATATAATAGCCGCTTTCCAAAAAGAAGTTTTATGTATTTATGTTTTGTGTTTTGTTTGTCTATGTCTGAATTAATCACATTTTAGAAGAATGTAAGAAGAACATTGGAAGAGAATAATGAAATTGTAAAGAAGACAGATGGATATAAAGAATATATATAATCTATGGCAAAAGAAATATAATTGAATAGTAGAAGGAAAGGAAGAAATAAAGAGAAGTTGGGATAAGATATGAAGTTGAATAGATAAGATAAATATATATATTAAATTGTGTTTGTATGGAAATGTGATAATTTGGAATTATTGTGTCTTTAAATAAGATGTTTTATTGGTTTCTTCAGAAAAGATGCCTTATGTTATTACATTCTGCGTTTAGTTTGTTTATGTATTGTTTCTTAAAAATTAATAAAATTTGTTTTAAAAAGAAAAAAAAGAAGAGGGATAGCAATAGCACTTAGACTTATATACCACTTCAAGGGGCTTTCCAGCCCTCTCTAAGCGGTTTACAGAGTCGGTTTCTAGCCCCCAACAGTTTGGGTCCTCATTTTACTGGCCTCAGAAGGATGGAAGGCTGAGTCAACCTGGAGCCTGGTGAGATTCGAACTGCCAAATTGCAGTCAGCCGGCAGTCAGCAGAAGGAGCCTGCAGGGTTGCGCTCTAAGTACTGCACCACCAAGGCTCAAATGTGTGTGTCTGGGTGTCAAATTATTCTCCAAAGCACACACAAGCACACCAAAAGCAATCGATGGAAACAAACAAAGAGGACCAAGCTAGAAATAAGGAGAAATTTCCGGACCCTGAGACCGATGGACCCGTGGAATAGCTCCCCTCCAGGAGCTGTGGGTGCTCTATCACTGGGGGGGTTCAAGAAGAGGTTGGGCAGCCACTGGTCTGGAATGGTGTGCAGGGCCTCCTGCTTGAGCCGAGTAGAAAGCCAGGTGGGGGAAGAAGATTTTCTGGCTGGGGAACTCTGGGAGTTGAAGTCCGCCAGGCTTAAAGTTGCCAAGGTTGGAGAGCCCTGGACTAGAAGACCTCCAAAGGTCCCATCCAACCCTCTTCCTCTTTATTCAGCGTTGAGCGTTCGGGTTGAGTGACCGTCTTGTAGACAAGAGATTTCCAGGTGTTTCATGGGTGACCACAGCTGGCATCTTCCAACTGCTTTGCCTCTGAAGCGATGGGGATGTCGGATTGTAATGGATGAGAAGGGAATTTAAGCAGGGAACTGATGAAGAGCTGCAGACCTCAGCGAGGAAATCTGTGGGGTTCAACGAAGTTGGGATTATGGGTAGGACCTTGCAATCTGATCCCTGCTCTTTCTTTTACACACACACACACACACACACACACACACACACACACACACACGTGTTTCTTCTCTGCTGAACCCATGCCCTTTCTTGGGGTTGCTCTCTCTCCAAGATGTTCTGCAGGAAATTCAAGCCAGGTTGCCACCTCGCCTCCATCCATAGTAATGCAGACTCAGCTGACTTGGCCGAATACGTCTCCGACTACCTGAAAAGTGATGGACATGTCTGGATTGGACTGAAAGATCCCCGGAAAGTAGGTCCCTTCCTATTGGCAATATTTGCAATTCATTTGTTATTGTTCCTAAAGGGGATTTTTTTGGAAGAATCTTCCAGTGGGAGGTAAGGATCTCTCTGCTAAAAACTTTTCCCTTGGACAAGAGCCATTGAGAGGCTCCAACCCTGTTCCTCCTGCCCCCTCACCAACCCTTCCTGCCCAGCTGAAGAACTGACTGCTGTCTTTAAAGTCCCAAAGGGGAGGATTTTATCCCAAAGTCATCTCAGAATTAGGGCGTCCTCATGCACTCGGGGCCTCCTTCAGCCTGACTTCCTCTTTTTAAAGCAGGGGTCCCCAAACCTGGCGACTTTAAGACTTCTGGACTTCAACTCCCAGAATTCTCCAGCCAGCATAGCATAGCTGGCTGGAGAATCCTGGGAGTTGAAGTCCACAAGTCTTAGAGTGGCCAAGGTTGGAGACATCTGTTTTAAAGCATTGAATGGCCTCTGATCCTTGTTGAAACTCTGATGGACTAGAAACTCAGGGACTGCAGGGCCCAGCCTGGGAGGGTCATGAAGCTTTAATGCTGTCTTAACTTTTTTTTTTTCTAACCACATATGCATTTTCGCTCAAAATATTTTTGCTTTTGGGCATGTCCACCACAGGTGATAGTATGTGCCTGGTTTCTGATTACATTTGCAACATTTGGTGGACATATTTTTAAGCATTTTTGCTAGTCTTGCTGGTGGTAGGTGCCACCTATAAAACATTAAGCACATATGGAATGTAAAGAGAAAACCAATAATTAAGAAAAAACATTCACGAAATTTAACCTTGGTTAGCTAGTTCCAGATCAACTGAGACCAATGAGAGAGGGACGGAGGGAGGCAGGCAGGGAGGGAGAGAGAGAGAGAGAGAGAGAATAGGTATATAAATAGTTGATAAATGATAGATGGATAGATGGATAAGATAGATAACAGAGATATATAAAGAGTTGATAGATGCTAGATGGATAGAGATAGTTAAATAGATAACAGAGATATAAATCGATGATATACATTGATAGAAGTTTAGATAGATAGATAGATAGATAGATAGATAGATAGATAGATAGATAGATAGATAGATAGATAGATAGATAGATAGATAGTTTGATTGATTGATAGATTGATAGATATAGAGAGAGATTTGCCCATTGCCAAGTTTTAATTTCTGCTCCCGGGCTATGCAAAGAGCGGTCACCCTTCTCCATTGGCTAATATGGTTTCCCTGTCATTCCAGCAACGCACCTGGGTGTGGTCAGACAGATCCCCCACCAACTACTACTCCTGGAATCAAGGAGAACCCAACAACTCAAAGAACATTGAGTACTGTGTCCATCTCTGGGCCCCGACAGGTATGGCAAGGTGGTGGGGATACAACTGAGGGTGGGCTTCCAACAATGAGGATCCATTTCATCCATCTTGGAATGCTCACCCCTTGACAGCTAATGATCCTTATTGGGTTCTAAGTTCTCACAGCTCGACACTCTACACAGCCAAGGGAACACAAAACGCCCATGGGATAAACAAAAATGGGACTCACCCAGATTTGATTATTACAGCACCCTAATTAAACCAACCATCTCCATCTTAACCTACTTCTTGAAGGTCATTATTGCAACAGACAGGAACCTTCAGTCCCTCTTACCGTCCTCTTTTCCTGGGCAGGAAGCCTTCTTCTCAACTAAGAATTTTCTTCCTTCATTCGAAGAAGATCCTTGCTAAAGGAAACCCCTGAACACCCCAGAGGCAAATCCTCTTTGCCTTAAAAACTGGGAAACAAAGCATAAGAGTTCACTCCCAACACACATTGTGGGGACCTGTTGGGTGTGTGGGGCAAACAAATGGGAAGGTTGGTCCAAACTGAAAATAAAACCTTCTTTTTTGCTGTCCAGGATATCTCAAATGGTACGATGTATCCTGCGAATCCTTGTATCCCTTCCTCTGCCAGTGCAGATTCTAGTGCAAATCGCTCCTTTTCCTGCTCCAGAGTGAGCGAAGCACCTGGCGAAGTCTGGAGAAGCCAACCAACCTCTCTGCTCTGCACCCCTCCCCTTAAAGGATGCTTTATGTAGCTTGGATCAGGCCTTGCTCATCCTGATGGGCCAGAAGGTCAAATAAATTCTGCCTTAGCATGACTGGCCTTGTTTATTTTGGAGACCCAGGACATGGTTGAGATCCAAAGCTCAAGATCCCCGAGTCTTCTTCATGGCGAGGTTTGGATTTAAGTGGGTGGGGGGGAACTCTGAGAATCTGTACAGATTCTCAGTCATCCAGATCAGTAGTCGCCAACCAGTGGGCTGGGGACCACTGGCGGTTCGTGAGAAAATGTCGGTGGTCCACAGAGAAATGTCCCTCCAAAGCAATTAATCCAAGCTGCGCCGCCTACATGGCCCACGGGAACACAAGGCTTGTGTTGCTTGCATTGAGAACAACACAAGGTAGTGAGGGGAGGGGGAAGGGGGAACTTGCCCCACTCTTCCCATGAGCTCTCCTGGCCACCAGGCTGCCTCTTTCCACTTCTTTCTTCTTCTGCTTTTGGCTGCACGCAAGGAAAGCAGCCAAAGTCTTTCTTTCTCTTCCCCAAACTCCGCCAGAAATGAGTCTTTGCAAGGCCTCCTGCTCCAAGAGGCTGCACCAGCAAAGACTCATTTCTGAGATAGTTTGGGGAAGAGAAAGAAAGACTTCTGCGGCTTCTGCTGCTTTCCTTGCATGAAGTCAGAAGTCTCTCCCTCTCTCCCCTGAGAACGGAGCTGGAGACGGTATCCTGCATTCCCAAATAAAGAATGATTGATTGGTAGGAAACCGGGGTGGGGATTTTTACTGCAGACTGTTTTGGGGATTTTCCCAGGGTCTCTGGTCTGTGGGTGTTTAAATTATGACTTTGGGGGTCCCTGAGGTCCAAAAGGTTGGCGACCTCTGATCCAGATCATGGTTGTCCCAAAGGTGCTTTTTCAGGAGGAAACGGGACTATTGTTTTTCTTTGAAGAAGTTTCGCTTCTTGTTGAGGTAATTCCCGTTAGGAGAATGAGCGCATACAGGGAGACGTATTTGAGAGGAGTGTTTGAATAATACACATACGCAGCACACAGATACACTGTACAGTAAATGTAGGTTTTTACTCCCAGAAAGGTTTAAGCAAAGTCCAAACACAGTCCAAAGTCATTCACAAGTAAATCAGTCAGTTTTTCAACCCAGGGATAATCCAAATATCAAAGTCCAGTGTCAAAAAACAGTTCAGTATCAGACTTACATTAAATCCAGAAATAGCAGTCAATTAGAAGAAATGGAGCAACGGCAATACTTTCCAACAGAAGGAAACAGAGATACACTCACTCAGACACACTCTCTTCTGAGACTAAGACTAAGACAATCCAGGTTTCTGGCTCCATCTTATGCCGTTTGAACAACCACACCCAATTGCAGTTTTTGCAATCTCTTAAAGACATAGTACTAAAATATTTATCCTGGTTTATGTAGTTCTAACCCAAATACTTGTTAGGTGACTTATATTCCTAACATTTCTCATCCAAGAAGCTTCTTCAGCTCTGACTGGATGGTGGGGAATGGAAGGATATATACTCCTTGCAGACAGCTGGTCATTTGCATCCTTTTAGAGGTTTGTTGAGGCCACTTGGAGGTTTACCTGTGTCCTCAGGGTCACACCTGAGTTGTCTTCTGGTTCCTGTAGTCTGCATTTTTTTTCTCTGGGAATCCATTCCTACTCCCATATCATTCAAAGGGCATCCATCCCAAATTGTATAGCTAAAAGTCTGTAGAGATTCTCAGTATCTCTTAAGAAGGACCATCCATTGATGCTCATTTTCATTGGAGGGTTGAGAATCTGTTGGGCCTCAGCCTCAAAGGTGACTGTCACGTGATCCCCACTCTTCTGGAAAAGGCATAGGGGTGGGGTGGTGGAATGGGTCCCTGAAGGCCTGGGCTGTGCTGATCTACTCTGTCAGGGTTGCAGTGATCTGAACCCCCTCTGGATGGCATCAAAGAGCCTGTGACGCCTCTAGCCCTCAGCGCCCTCTCTGGCAGTCCAAGTGGAAAACCCCTCAGCTGGGTTGCTTCCATATTTGGGGAGAAGAGCCCCACTGCTGAGGGATTCTCTTCACTGGGCCTTCTCTCTCTCAGCTGGGTTCTTTCCTTGTAGCTATGACCCAACTAGGAAACACCATCAGGATTAGAAGGAAGGGGCGTTTGCAGAGAGGAGGAGGAAGAGGACTGTGGGGTCCTGGTTGGTCTCTGAGCTTTGTTCTTTTCTTGCACACATTACATGGCCCAACTAGAGTGGTATGGTGGCTTAGAAGTGGAGCTCTCACCTCATAACCAGGAGGCTGTGAGTTCAATCTTAGGTAGAGGCAGATATTTCTCTCTCTGGGAGCAATGAGAGTCTCCGCTGAAGAAAACTCTGCATTGGGGACAGGAAGGGCATCTGGCCAGTAAAACACTCAGCTGCATTCAGTTGCCCAGACTCCAACCCACAAGGGATTACAGGGAGGGGAGGGGATTCTACCGCTTCAGACCGGTTCTACAGAACCGGTTGTTATGATTCTGCGCAGTTCGGAGAACCGGCAAATCCTGCCCTGGCTGGCCCTGCCTCTCTCCACCCACCCCGGCCCCACCCAGTCAGTCCTTAGCATACATGCGGGATATCGCTGGCTGCGTTCTCCCTGACCATTTAGTTGAGGGCTCACACCTTTTTCCTCCCCCAGAGAGGAGGACAGGGGTCCCAAAGGCCAGACAAGGAACAATGGATGGAAACTGAAGAAGGAGAGAGATTCAACCTGGAAATAAGAAGAAATTTTCTGACAGGGAGAACAATCAACCCATTGAACAGAAGTTGCCTTTGGAAGTTGTGGGAGCTTCATCCCTGGAGGGTTTCAAGAAGAGAACTGGAATTAATCACGAGGCAGCTCTATGACAGCTTTAAATAAAATAAATAAACTTAGAAGGCAAAGTCATTGCCAGGAAATCAATTCTGGAGTTTTTATCTGTTGCTAAAACTTTAGTGCAAACAAGTTACTTGCGGGGGTGGGGGGGTGGGGTGGGGATGAGAGAAAGTAAAGCAATTTCCCTTCCCTTTGACCAACCCTGTGTTTTGTCTAGCCTATCAATGCCTTCATTCCCTTTGCTGGAGGGAAGCCTGGAGTAGCCACTGAGCAGACCTGCTACACGTAGAGGCAAAAGGACAGGTGAGTGCGGCTCTCCCACCTGTGCACACCCGACAGGTGAGGCCCCTGCAGCAGATCCCTCCGCGCCTCCCTCTCTCTCTCTCTCCACCTGAAGGGACCTCTTGCAGGGGGCTGCAGGGGCTGTCCTGGTTGCAGCAGGAGGGTCTCCAGGAGGCAGGGAGTCAGGGGTCTCTGGGGCGGAGGAGAAAGAGATGCCCAGGTGAGCCTTTCCAGGCAGGCAAGGCAGGATCGACCGTGAGCCCCAAGGCTGCTGGATGACTGAGGAGGAGAAACGGGGGTCCAGTGTCCCCCAATTGGTTACAGGCTGCACCTCCCACCCACCTCCCTCTCCTTTCCTCTTCCCCCTCCCACGATTCTCTCTGCAGGGAAGGAGAGGAAGACCATGGGGCGATTCCTCTTGGTGACCCTCAGCTTGCTGGTCGGGCTTTCTTCCTAAATGGTGAGTTTGAAGAGGGTCTCTAATGTGTCCAGAGAGGCCAGTTCTTCCCCTCTGACCCCCTTCCTGATTGACCCTCCGGGCATCCTCTCCCCAAAGTTGCTTTTATCCCTGTTTGGCGTCATGTGCATTTTCTTAGACCCTCCCACCTGCTCTCTCTCTCTCTGCTCCAAGACTTGGGACCAACCCAAGTGGATTGATTCACACCAGGCAGGCAGCTTCCAGGAAACTAACCAAGGCTAACCCTAACCAAGATTTGGACATTCTGCAAAATGCAGCTGCAAGTCCGTTTCAATTTATCGTCCTCAAAGATGTTTGCAACTCAGCAGGTTCAGAATGTTCTGCGGGCCCAGCTGTGTCTCCTCCACTCCTCCTCTCTTCCTCCTCCTGGCCACCTTCTCACTGAGCTTCTTCTCTTCCCACACAGGAGTCAACAGCTGCTGTTGTCCCAAGATTGGCTCCCCATGAATGGGTTTTGCTACAAGTCTTCAATGATCACAAGAACTGGAATGATTCTGAGGTTAGAAGTGCTGTGTGTCTGTGAATCTCCTAGTTCAGGCAGAGGATAAGTCACAAGGCAGAGCCTTGAAGACCTCACCCCACAAGTTCCTCTGGGTGGGCTGAAGTGCAGGGCCACCAGGCTGGGGAGGATGGAAGGCTGAGTCAACCTGGAGCCTGGTGTGAGATTCGAACTGCCAAATTGCAGTCAGCCGGCAGTCAGCAGAAGGAGCCTGGGTTGCGCTCTAAGCACTGCGCCACCAAGGCTCAAATGTGTGTGTCTGGGTGTCAAATTATTCTCCAAAGCACACAAAAGCACACCAAAAGCAATCGACCAAGAGGACCAAGCTAGAAATAAGGAGAAATTTCCGGACCCTGAGACCAATGAACCGAAGTGGAATAGCTCCCTCCAGGAGCTGTGGGTGCTCTATCACTGGGGGGTTCAAGAAGAGGTTGGGCAGCCACTGGTCTGGAATGGTGTGTAGGGCCTCCTGCTTGAGCCGAGTAGGAAGCCAGGTGGGGGAGTCTGCAGGGAAGAAGATTTCCTGGCTGGGGAACTCTGGAGTTGAAGTCCTCCAGGCTTAAAGTTGCCAAGGTTGGAGAGCCCTGGACTAGAAGACCTCCAGGTCCCATCCAACCCTCTTCATCTTTATTCAGCGTTGAGCGTTCGGGTTGAGTGACCGTCTTGTAGACAAGAAGATTTCCAGATGTTTCATGGGTGACCACAGCTGGCATCTTCCGACTGCCTTGCCTCTGAAGCGATGGGGATGTCGGATTGTAATGGATGAGAAGGGAATTTAAGCAGGAACTGATGAAGAGCTGCGGAGACCTCAGTGAGGAAATCTGTGGGGTTCAACGAAGTTGGGATTATGTGGTGAGACCTTGCAATCTGATCCCTGCTCTTTTCTTTTACACACACACACACACACACGTGTTTCTTCTCTGCTGAACCCATGCCCTTTCTTGGGGTTGCTCTCTCTCCAGATGTTCTGCAGGAAATTAAAGCCAGGTTGCCACCTCGCTTCCTTCACAGCGATGCAGATGCAGTTGAGCTTTCTGAATACATCACCGACTATCTCATAGGTCATGACCACGTCTGGATCGGGACTGCGGGATACAAACCAGGTAGGTCCTTTCTACCTTAGCATTCATAAATCCCTCTTTCCCATTCTCTGGGGCTTTCTGAAGGACCCTCCAATGGGAGAGAGGGCTGCCAAAAAACTTCTTGCCTTGGACAAAACATGTTATTTCCTCCCCTTTTCCTCACCCACCTTTCATGCCCACTTGAAGCACGGACTGCTGTGTTTAAAGCCGAAAGGGTTGGATCCTGCTCTGACCCGCTTCTCTCGGAACTCAGCCGCTCTTCCTTCTTGCCTTCCTCTTTTGGGCCCACTCAATGGCTTTTAAACCTGGTTGAAAGTCTGGTGGGGGCCCATTAAAATCAGGGACTCACGGCAGTGCTTCCTCCCCAGCTTTTCCATGTGTGCAGTTTGTTATTGATACACCTAGCAGAATCTGCACGGCAGTCAGGCCGGAAGGCAAAATATGTGAGATAAACAGTTTTGTAGCTTACACTCAGTAAAACAGATACACTGCCTTGCTAGTTAAATAGTTTATTCCAGTAAGAGTTTTAGCATAGTCAAACAGTCCATATATCATTCACTAGTTCAGTCCGTCCAGGGATTATTCAGTTGCAAAGTCCAGTGTCGAAAAGAGGTCAGTAAACTTACAAATATCAGTCCAGTAATATATCTCCTCGCAGTAGAGATATGAAGAAGTCAAACCTCCTTTCTTCCTTCAGCAGCAGGGAACACGCAGTTAGCAAACCATCAATCCAGCAAACCAGCAATGGAAGTCAGCAATCCAGCAGGTTTTCTTGCTCCCTCTTATGGCGGTTTCACACCGCACACAAATTACATGCTTTGCAGTTTAAGTGACACACACTTAAACTTACTATCATAGTTATATATATTATTTTACCCAAACTACGTTAGGTAACCTTGTTATTCCTAACATACTCCCTTTTGGGTAATATAATAATATATATATATCATTTACAACCTTAACCCATAGTCATCACAACTTTCTTTGTGTTTGACTGAACCTTGGGCTTTTGTAAATTGATCAGCAATATTTTGTTCAGTCATACAATACTCCAGTCTTATTAAACCATTTTTTACAGATTGCCTTACATTCAGATATCTAAGATCTGTATGCTTTAGATCTTGTTTTCACAGCAATATTTGTAGACATCCATATGGCGTTTTTCTTGATTGTCCTCATACACTACAATGGAATCATTAACAGTTATTCCCATATCCAATAATAACTGTTTCTACAGAATTAAATCAGTACATAATAAAGATAGACATGAAAATTCTGCTTCCATTGTGGACATACTTATGTGTTGCTGTCTAATTGACCTCCAACCAATCAGTGCTTTTCCTAACAGTATAGCCATTCCTGAAGTTGATTTCCTAGTGTTTATGTCTGTTGCAAAACTTGCATCAGCATATGCACTTAAAATCAAATCATATTTTGGCTCCAAATACAATGCATAGTGCATTGTCCTTTTAAGATATCTTAAGATACGCTTTGTAAGCTTGTCAGTGTCGTTCAGTGAGTTCAGCGTAGAATCTTGCCAATTGATTAACGCTATAGGCAATATCTGGCCTTGACCAATTACTAATGTACGATAAACTACCAATTAGCGATTGATAGATAGTCTTATCGAATTTTGGACTTTGAGCATCAGTGTGGCCAAATTCCTGACTCCTTGGAGTTTTTGCAAGTTTACAAAGTTCCATCTTGTATGTTTTTAGTAATTGATAAATCTTATCATCTTGAGATATCTTATAGCCACCTTTGGTTTTATTTATTGTTAATCCTAGATACTGTTTATCTCTCCTAATTGCTTTAATTTTATCCTCTTACCTAATAATGATATTATTTCAGTAGCTTCATTATTAGTTTTTGTAATTAAAGCAATATCATCTGTAAACAACAATAATAATGACAATGTTCCATTTGTCTCTTTTTAAAATAAACATGGATCAGCTTAACCTTCTTTAAACCCTATATATTGTTTAACTCCTTAACAATATATTAGTTCCATTCGTAACCAGATTGTTTTAATCCATAGAGACTCTTTTTAAGTTTCCAACAGTCATTATTAGTTTTATCATCTTAATCCCTACAGGTTTCTTTAGGTATATAGTGTGCTGCAATGGTGCATGCAGATAAGCAGTTTCTACATCTAAGTGATTTATGATATAGTTTTTCTTAGCTGCCCACACTAAAGCTGCTCTCAAGGTTGTTGCTTTTAGACTCTCGGTGCAAATATTTCATCATAATCACATGCAGTTTGATTAAATCCTTGAGCTACCAACCTAGCCTTATGGGTAACAGTCCCATTTTTACCTGTTTTTAATTTAAATATCCATTTCCAGCCAATGGACTTTTCACCTGGAGGTAATTTAACATTCTCATAAACTTCCATTTGTTTCAATCAATTTAAAGTCTCGCCATCGCTCTATGCCACCTTTTCTTGATCCTTTGCTGGATACATTCATCCACAGTAGTTGGAACTACATGAGGTTTAACGTTATTATACACTGTGTTAGCCACCTCTAATTGATTATCATTTAACACATACAATTCACCTTTTAAAGTTGCAGTCACTTTTTACCTTCCTTTTTCTATTATGCAGTTTTTCTCCCTAAAGGTAACTACATAACCTAGTTTAATCAAAACTCTAACTGAAAACAAATTAAAGTTAAGTTGTGGTACATATAACATTTTACATTTTCTTTTATGCAAGAACAATGTGCAATACCTTCACCGTTTGCTTTCACTTTCCAGCCATTAGCTCTTGATATCTGTTGTGAACTCGTGGACATCTTAACAAATCTTTTCTTATCTTTCGTTATGCAGTGTGATGCTCCACTATCTACAACCCACAAATTATTGTTGTTCACAATTTCGTTGCTAAACATGGCTAACTCTAAGCATTTTTCATCCTTTTGATGCCTTTTTGCATTCTGGCTGGCATTATGGCATTTTTCTTTCTTGCAGAATCTAGCCAAATGTCCTTTTCTTCCACAATTATAACATTTTCTAATGTGTGTAGGCTGTCGAAGATAATTTCTCTTCTTGTGGTTGTTCCCTTCTCAGTTGATCCCCTTCAGGCCTTCTCCTGGCTTCTTCAATTAATCTGCCAGTAATGTCAGTTAATGTGAGGTTATCTTTTGGCAGCACTTCCAGCAAAGTTACATAGTCGTCATAGCTCTCATCTAATGAAGACAAAATTATATAAAGCTGATGTAGTTCAGTGAAGATAAGTTCTTTTTCATGCAATTCCTGAAAAATCCTCTTCATAGTGTTTATATGAGTCAACATGTCTCCATTCTTTTGAAGATGTGTTCTGAACAGCTTCCGTGTAAGATTTATATGTGCTCCTACACTGTCTCGAACATAAATCTTCTTTAAATTCTCCCAACACTTCACAGCTGTTTCTTCTCCACGAATATGGACAAGCTGCTGGTCACAGAGTGTCAGTCCTATTATACAGAGAGCTTGCTCATTCTTCAGTTTATATTCTTGTATTTTCTGGGCATCATCTTCATCCTCCGGATCCCAAGCATCTACCTCTGGTGGGTTTTGAATTATACTCCACAAACCTTCTCTGCTTAGAAGTAGGCTGCATTTCATAGACCATGAAACATAGTTTGTTCCATCCAGTTTGGATATTAGAGACAAACTTGGTAAATTGACCTGTGCCATCTTTCTCTGGATATTAAACTATAATTAATAAAAACACAGCTGTCTGTTTACAGTATTGTGTATCTACACTAACTCTCACTTTATATAAGCCTGTTATATCCTGGTTAGTCTGACTGTGCAGCTGGGCCCATAACCAGTGTTAGGGATACACCTAGCAGAATCTGCATGGCAGGCAGGCAGGCAGGCAAAATATGTGAGATAAACGGTTTGTAGCTTACACTCAGTAAAACAGATATACTGTGCTAGTTAAATAGTTTATTCCAGTAAGAGTTTTAGCAGCATAGTCAAAATAGTCCATATATCATTCACTAGTTCAGTCCGTCCTGGGGATTATTCAGTTGCAAAGTCCAGTGTCAAAAAAGAGGTCAGTAAACTTACACATATCAGTCCAGTAATATATCTCCTCGCAGTAGAGATATGAAGAAGTCAAACCTCCTTTCTTCCTTCAGCAGCAAGGAACATGCAGTTAGCAAACCATCAATCCAGCAAACCAGCAATCGTCAGCAATCCAGCAGGTTTTCTTGCTCCCTCTTATGGCGGTTTCACACCGCACTTTTAAAATACATGCTTTGCAGTTTAAAGTGACACACACTTAAACTTACTATCATAGTTTATATATATTATTTTACCCAAACTATGTTAGGGAGCCTTGTTGTTCCTAACACAGTTTCCCCTTGTTTTCTGTTAGCGGGCAGACTTTCCTCCTGGGCTCAGCTGTAGTTTCAATTCCTGAGAAATGCTGGATCATAGCAAAAGACGGGATGTCCCTCTGGAGTTGAGCTCAGCCCCTGGCAACTTCCAGAATAGAAATATTAATTTCGGCCATAACACAGAAGTATGTCCTGCCTCCCTCACCTGACACACATACAGGTTTCCAGGATGGTTTCCATTTCCTTAGTGTCCCAGATAGTGTCCCTGGGGTTTTGCTGGCGGTCTCCCACCCAAGGTCTCATTGAGTTGGACCCAGTTTATTCTTCTGAGAGGAATCAATATCTTCCAGGGCTGCCATCTTGTGGAGCATGAGGTCAGGTGGCTCTCAAGCTGAACCAATGACTCCATGGACACTTCCAGATAGTTTTATTCTGAGGTGGTTTTCCCTCTGGATCTCCTGACCGTCCCCCATCCAAACATTCCCCAAGTTTAACTTGGTTTAGCTGTTCTAGATCAACCAAGATGGAGGAGAGATGGAGAGGGAGATATTCCCTTTGGTCTGATCCTTAAAACCTCAACACTTTGCTCTCTGACTTGGGCCCTGGAGAGTCCAATCCCCTTCCTCGGTTGGCCAACGTGGCTTCTCTTTCATTCCAGAAGTACATGTGGGAGTGGACAGACAGATCTAGAACTGATTTCCTGCTCTGGAGGAAAGATCAGCCCGATCATTCCACTAACAATGAATTCTGTGTCGAGATTGTGAGCTTTACAGGTAAGCCGAGATGGGGGTGAGATGGTTGAGGTGCAATTCCAACTATGAGGACCCATTGGATCCATCTTGGAACACTTTACTCCTTGGCAACAGGTTTGTTTGTTGGTCTAAAAGTAGCATAAGGGTCATATCAAAATTATACTAACATGGAGCATTAAAACCCAGCAAAACCTGGCACCAAGTCAGGTTTCTGATTTGAAATCAGCCCACCTTGGGGAAAACGCCAGGCCTTTCAAGATTCTACTACCCAGCCAGAGTTCAACTCCAAGGGAAGCCAAGTGATTTTATCCCACAGAGGCCAAGAGCGTTCCTCATAGTGACTGTCTAAGGGCTCCCCAGTTCCTGCTTACCTGGGAGGCACCTGGTTACCTGAAGAGGGCTGCTGGATGATGCAATGAGGGTGTCTAGCTGGCCTCACTTTTTGCCTTCCTCCAGTTCTGCTCTAGACGTCTCCTGTGTGGTTTCCTTCCTCCGAGGCGAAGGTGAATCATGGTTTATCCCTTGGATCATTCAGCTGTCCCAGGATACATTCTGTACAGTTGAGGGAACACAAAACGTTATTTATGGGACAAATAATTAAAAATGGAAGCCTCCCTTCCTTCATAAGACTGTGAAGTGTTATAACATGAGACTTCATGTACGTGGGAAAATATCTACAGACCCCTCATACTCTGGCTATAAACTGTTTCCCACGTCTTCCCTCGGGATGCTGCTATGGGGCATTGCATATAAAAACAACTGGACAGTTTCTTCCCCCCGTGCCATCACTCTGCGGAAGACCTAATTCCCACAGTACTGATTATGCCGAAGGTATTTCCACAGCTGGTAAGCTGCATCACAGATATTATCCTTCTCATCTGCTCAACCTCCTCATTTTCTCAATTTTCCTACTACTTTCTCCCATTGTTATCTCTGATTTACTTCTTGTTATATATCACGATTAATGACTGTAACTATGATCTATTACATATGACATGTCACTTTCTTGTTTACATGTGCACTTAGAGATTATGCACCTGGAGACAAATTCCTTGTGTCCAATCACACTTGGCCAATAAAGAATTCTCTTGTCTTGTCTTGTCTTGTCTTGTCTTGTCTTGTCTTGTCTTGTCTTGTCTTGTCTTGTCTTCTCTTCTCTTCTCTTCTCTTCTCTTCTCTTCCCTTCAATTGATTCTATTCTATTCTATTCTATTCTATTCTATTCTATTCTATTCTATTCTATTCTATTCTATTCTATTCTATTCTATCTCTAATCTATCTATCTATCTATCTATCTATCTATCTATCTCTCTATCTATCTATCTATCTCTATCTATCTATCTATCTATCTATCTATCTATCTATCTATCTATCATCATCCATCCATCTATCTCAGTATCTATCTATCTATCTATCTATCTATCTATCTATCTATCTATCTATCTATCTATCTATCTATCTATCTATCTATCTGTCTATCTAATGTCTCTATCTATCTATCTATCTATCTATCTATCTATCTATCTATCTATCTATCATCTATCTATCTATCTATCAATGTCTCTATGTATCTATCTACAGTATCCTATCTATCTATCTATCTATCTCTCGATCTATCTATCTATCTATCTATCTATCTATCTATCTATCTATCTATCTATCTATCTATCTATCTATCTATCTATCTCTCTATCTATCATCTCTCTCTCTATCTATCTATCTATCTATCATCTATCTATCTATCTATCTATCCATCCATCCATCCATCTATCTATATCTATCTAATCTAATCTATCTATCTATCTATCTATCTATCTATCTATCTATCTATCTATCTATCTATCTATCTATCTAATCTCTATCTATCTACAGTAATCTATCATCTATCTATCTGTCTATCAGTCTCTATGTATCTATCTACAGTATCCTATCTATCTATCTATCTATCTATCTATCTATCATCTATCTATCTATCTATCTATCTATCTATCTATCTATCTATCTATCTATCTATCTATCTATCTATCCTATCTCAGTATGTATATATAGTCTACCACACCATAGTCAGAGGACTCTCAGTCACTCATAGAGTACACAGACAATTTTTCACATGGCCAATTAAAAACCCATCAAAAGAATAGCCTAAAAATCCCAGACTAAATGCACCAAAGGAACTAGAAGGCTGGGTAAGTTATCTGGGTTATAACACACCAAACTCCAAGTCCACTTTAGTGGGTGAGGGTCTCCAGCTGTGGCATCCTTGCATCCTCCTGCCAATGGGGAGGATCCCCTTGAAAAGCTCCCAGTGGGTCCCTGAAAATCTTTCTCTTTTACCACCCAGGGTATCGCAGTGGAATGACGACAGCTGCACAGCCTTGCGTCCTTTTCTGTGCCAGTGCAAACACTAGTGCAAATTGCTCCTTCACCTGCTCCAGAGGGAGAAGCACCTGGTGAAGGCTGGAGAAACAAGGAAGCCCCCATGCCTGTCAACGTCTCCACTGAGCACCCCAAATTCGCTTTGTGGATGCTTCCTGTGCTTGGATCTGACTTTGCTCTTCCTGATGGGCCAGGAGGTCTAATAAATTCTGCCTAGCATGACTGGCCTCCTTTATTCTGCAGCGCCAGGAGACTGTGGAGGGTTCAAGCTGAAGGCTAAGACTCTTCGGCATGGCAGGGCTTGGCCTCTAGGGGGTTGGGTGGGGTGTCCCATCGGAAGGACCATCCATTGGTTCCACAATGCTTTTGGGATGCCCACCTCACTTGAGTTAGAGGATGGAGAATCTGCCCCAGAGCCGATTGCAACCCCGACGCTGAGCACGAATGCAGCAGCCTGCTAGAAAGGCTGTGGGGTTGGGGCGATGTGGGGAGTCCCAGGGGCTGTGCTGGGGCCGTGCTAGGCTAGTCCTTCAAGGCTCCCAAGATCGGGACCTGTTCTGGATGGCACCAAAGAGTCTCTGTGTCACTTTTCGGGTGAAAAGAAGGCAAACTTTCTTTTCTGCCTTTCTTCCAATCAGAAAAGAGATAAAAATCTGCACAAAACCATTAGCTACTCCTTGTCTTGAAGGCTGAAATCCATCCACAACATAAGCACCATCCCTACTCCAAAGATGCTCGGCTTTTAATGCATGTCAGCATTAATCCTTTGCTGGACGTCTCTTTTCTAATTGAGATTGATGTCTCAATTTTCTCCTAGTTCTGGCATCCATCCAGCATGCGGCAGTTTCATCTCCGCTTGAAACCTCTGACACACTTTCCTGATTAACAGTTAACACCTGAGGTTTAATTAGGGAAGTAGATTCAGGGAGAGAGTGGACTCTGAAACCTCAATAAATCAGGCTCATATCTCGGATCCAACTCCTCTCCCTCAACTTGACTCCCCTCTAAGTCACTTAATAATGCAGGCTCAAATCTCAGTGCCAGATCTTCTTCCTCGCTCGAACCCACATCTGCTGACTGATCAGGTTCAAGTCTCGAGTCACAACACATACATACATACATACATGAACCATTAGGAGTATAAAATACACACTGGAATAACAGTTGAAATGTAAGTACTGTCAAAATGGACTGTAATATACACAACATTTTCTTTTTAAATATCTGTATTGTATTTTGTAGTTTAACGTTTTAAATTTTCAATCAAGGAGATTAATGACTTGGGAAAAAAAAGGAAATAAATGTTAAAAACCTGGCACAAATTGAAGATTCCTCAGGTGGTCCTTCCTCCTGTCCTTCTCCCCTTTTTCCAGTGCTTGGGTGAAAATCCAGCTCTGGAGTGCTTTCTGGAAGTCCAGGAGGGCTGAGGCTTGCAAAAATACAAGGGGAAAGGAACGTCCTTATGGCAGGGCTGTCCCCGTCCCCCAAAAAGCTCGCTCACTTCCTAGGACTCATAAAAATAATATTTGAGAGAAAGGACTAGGTACTTGCCCTTCCTACACTCTGCTGGCATAGTAGAAGTTGGTTTGGGAAGACGACCCTGGCCCAAGGACAATGCCCCCCCCTCCCTTCTCAGTGCAAATCTGAATCTGGTTCTAGTTGGGTTTCAGCTGCCTTCATGCTCAGGGTTCACTTTGCTTTATTTATTCGTTCATTTATACAATTATCACATTTATTGGCTGTCCATCTTACCACAGAGCAACTCTGGGCAGCTTACAATATATATATATAATATATATATATATGCATATATTTTAAACTTTCTTCCCATCTTGCTCTGAGTTAACCTTGTTTTCATAGCTTTAGTTGGTGGTGGAAACGCTGCCAGTTTCCTTAATTTACGGGTAAATTTGTCATCACGGTTCCTGAGAACCAAAACTTTCTGACCTGCTGTACAAATAAAGATTAAGGAAAAGGGCAAAGAGGAGGGCAAGTTAAACACTCCTAAGCCAACCGCAAGCACAGCACAGTTTAAACACACAATACCCAGCCTGGTCCCTTAGCTTCAATCTGGGATGGGTACAGTCCCATCTGTATGAATGCAATACAACCATTGCAGTTTTACTACCGGTTCTGTGGGCGTGGCTTGGTGGACATGGCGGGGAAGGATATACTGCAAAATCCCCCCCTCCCCTCCCCTCCCCACTAACCTGCTTTCCAGCTCTGTTCTCCTGGGCAGGGCAACCAAAGGAGCCCCAGCTGATCAGCTGGGACTCAATGGGAGGCAGAGAAGAAGAGATGGGGTTGGCGGGGCCAGTCAGAGGTGGGATCGGCCGGTTCTCTGAACAACTCAGAATTTCCTCTGCGGTTCTCCAGAACTGGTCAGAACCTGATGAATACCCACCTCTGAGCCATTGTATCAAATACGCATTATGGCAAAATCTTATAGAACCTGGAATCACAGGGCTGGAATCGACCTTGGAGGACATCAAGTGATCTCCTTGTCAGAAAATTCCTCCTTACTTTTCTCTCTCTCTGATAATCCTCCACCCAGGAGTGGGATGCTACCAGTTCTGCCCGTTTCTAGAGAACCGATAGCTCTGAAGAGCAGCAGATACAGCACGGTTCTGTGTCTTCCTCTGTTTGGCCCACCTGCCCGCACAGGCTCTTACCTGGCCTTTATTTCCTGCTTTTTCAACCTCAGATGCTTTGCGTGGCACAGCTGAGATTGAAAAAGCAGTGGCAGCTGACTTTTCAAACACTGTGCACCCATGCGCACTGCTTCTCAGCTGTCCGGGCGGCACAGCTTAAGGTTTTTACACACGCGCGCAGCAAAATGTAGTTACCGAACTGGTAGTAATGCCGGTTGAATCCCACCCTGCCTCCACCCATTATTTCTTGTCTGGCCTCAGGTGCTTTGGAGAGTAAGTCAACTGCCTCTTCTCCTTGACAGCCCCTGAGGCACTAATACCACTCTGTAGAGCCTTAGTAAGGCTACACCTACAATATTGGATCCAGTTTTGTAAAAAAGATATTGAGATTCTAGAAAGAGTGCAGAGAAGAGCAAGAAAGGAGATTAGGGCAGGGTGGGATCCGACAGGGTTAACTTCGGTTCAGTGATATATGAGGTTCAGTGATTTACGATGTGCTTCCCTGTGGCCCTGTAAATCATCATCAGCCTGGTGCCTGGACAGCTGAGCAGCGCTGCGTGCAGAGAAGCAGCCTTTCAAAAAGCCCCCTTTTCCTGCTTTTTTAAACCGCAGCTGTGCCTCCATGGCAGCTGAAGTTGAAAAAACAGGAAATAAAGGTCAGGTAAGAGCCCAGGTGGGCAGGTGGGCAAAAATCAGCAGACATAGAACCGGTTCTATGTCTGCTGCTCTTCAGAGCTACCAGTTCTACAAAGGTGGACAGAACCTGGAGAAACCCACCCCTGGATTAACGAACTGGGGGCTCAAATATACGATGAACGGTTGCAGGAACTGGGCCTGGCTAGTCTGGTGAAGAGAAGGACCAGGGGAGACAGGAGAGCAGCCTTCCAATATTTGAGGGGCTGCCACAGAGAGGAGGAGGAAGAGGTCAAGCTATTTTCCACAGCACCCAAAGGCCAGACAAGGAACAAAGGATGGGAACTGAAGAAGAGAGAGATTCAGGCTGGAAATAAGAAGAAAGAACAATCAACCCATTGAACAGAAGTTGCCTTCGGAAGTTGTGGGAGCTTCATCCCTGGAGGGTTTCAAGAAGAGAAGTGGACTGCCATCTGTCAGAAATGATGTAGGGTCTCTTCCTTGGGCAGGGGGTTGGACTAGATGACTTACAAGGTCCGCTCAACTCTCTAGACCTATCTCAGTCCATTTAATGTGTCATAGAAATCTAACTTCTGCAAACACCCTTCCCCGTGGCCTCCAGCCATCCTAACCACCAGAAAAGCACTTAAGGCCTGTTTTTTGGCCAAGTGGTGGGCTGGATGGGGGGTCAAGAGGATTTAAGGAGGGGCTGCAAGAGGAAGTTCACTTTGGTGCCCGGTTGTTAATGTTTCTTGTGTTCAAAGAGGTGTGTCTGACGTTGTCTTACTTTGGACCGAGAATTAATCACGAGGTGGGCAGCTCTATGACAGCTTTAAATAAAATAAATAAACTTAGAAGGCCAAGTCATTGCCACGAAATCAATTTTGGTGTTTTTATCTGTTGCTAAATCTTTAGCGCAAACAAGCTACTTCCTGGGGGGTGGGGAGTCCCTTGTGCAGCAAAGCCATTTCCCTTCTCCTTTGACCCCCTAAAAAGACCCACCCTGTTTCTTCTCTTGCCTATAAATGCCTTCACTCCCTTTGCTGGAGGAAGCCTGGAGTAGCCACTGAGCAGACTTGCTACACGTAGAGGCAAAGGACAGGTGAGTGAGGCTCTCCCACCTGTGCACACCGGAGAGGTGAGGCCCCTGCAGCAGATCCCTCCCTGCCTCTCTCTCTCTCTCTCTCCACCTGAAGGGACCTCTTGCAGGGGGCTTCAGGGGCTGTCCTGCTTGCAGCAGGAGGGTCTCCAGGAGGCAGGGAGTCAGGGGTCTCTGGGGCGGAGAAAGAGATGCCCAGGTGAGCCTTTCCAGGCAAGGCAGGATCGACCGTGAGCCCCCAAGGCTGCTGGATGACTGAGGAGGGAGAAACGGGGTCCAGTGTCCCCCCCAATTGGTTACAGGCTGCATCTCCCACCCACCTCACTCTCCTTTCCTCTTCCCCCCTCCATGATTCTCTCTGCAGGGAAGGAAGGAAGACCATGGGGCGATTCCTCTTGGCGACCCTCAGCTTGCTGGTCGGGGCTTTCTCCCTAAATGGTGAGTTTGAAGAGGGTCTCTAATGTGTCCAGAGAGCCCAGTTCTTCCCCTCTGACCCCCTTCCTGATTGACCCTCCTGGCATCCTCTCCCCGAAGTTGCTTTTATCCCTGTTTGGCATCTTGTGCAATTTAGACCCCACCTGCTCTCTCTCTCTCTCTGCTCCAAGACTTGGGACCAACCCAAGTGGATTGATTCACACCAGGCAGGCAGCTTCCAGGAAACTAACCAAGGCTAACCCTAACCAAGATTTGGACATTCTGCAAATGCAGCTGCAAGTCCGTTTCAATTTTTGTCGTCCTCAAAGATGTTTGCAACTCAGCAGGTTCAGAATGTTCTGTGGGCCCAGCTGTGTCTCCTCCTCCTCCTCCTCCTCCTCCTCCTCCTCCTCCTCCTCCTCCTCCCTCCTGGCCACCTTCTCACTGAGCTTCTTCTCTTCCCACACAGAAGCCAACAGCTGCTGTTGTCCCCAAGATTGGCTCCCTAAGAATGGGTTTTGCTACAAGGTCTTCAATGATCCCAAGAACTGGGACGATGCTGAGGTTAGAAGTGCTGTGTGTCTGTGAATCTCCTAGTTCAGGCAGAGGATAAGTCTAGGCAGAGCCTTGAAGACCTCACCCCACAAGTTCCTCTGGGTGGGCTGAAGTGCAGGGCCACCAGGCTGGGTGCATGAAAAAGTAGCAAGATCATTATTTGAGGACAGTCTGAAATGCAAGTGTTCTCTGGACTGTATACTGGTGTGAGCTTTCATGGCTGGTATCTGTTGGGCAGTGCTGAGCCTCCGGGTGGAGTGACCGTGATCTAGACAACGGATTTCCTGACGTTTCACTGACAGGTCTGGTGGCATCTTCAGGCCTCCTTGTCTCTGAAGTGATGGGAATCCGAGAGTTTATCTCCTGGACCTAGAATTGTTCAAGAGCTGCAGAATCTAGAAAGGGCACCTGAGGGGAGTCAACACAGTCAGGATGGTGTCTAGGACATGAAATCAGATTCCCTGGCTCTTTTCCCACTTTCACAAAGTGACACACGCAAGCACATTTGCTTGTCTCCTTAACAAGTGCCTTTCTCCCTTGTGGCTCCATCCCAGACGTTCTGCAGGAAATACAAGCCAGGCTGCCGCCTCGCCTCCATCCATGGCGGTGAAGAGTCAACTGACTTGGCCGAATGCGTGTCCGACTATCTCAGGAGTGGCTGTTATCTTGGCCCAGGGGAAGAAACATCTAGGCAGACCCTTGAACCGCCCCCAGGTCCCCTCTGGTTGGGCTGAAGTAGAGGTTACACCGTAGGCTGGGTGCATGGAGAGGTAGCCAAGATCATGATTTGAGGACAGCCTGAAATGCAAGTATTCTATGGACGGTGTCATGGTTTGGCCAGTATCTGCTGGGCGGTGTAAGGGCCTGGAGGCTAAAACATATGAAGAAGGGTTGCAGGAATTGGGTATGGCTAGTGTGGTGAATAGAAGGACCAGGGCAGACATGATAGCAACCTACCAATATCTAAAGGGCTGCCACAAAGAAGAGGGGTAGCAATAGCACTTAGACTTATATACCACTTCAAGGGGCTTTCCAGATCTCTCTAAGCAGTTTATAGAGTGGTTTCATGCCCCCAACCGTTTGGGTCCTCATTTTACTGGCCTCAGAAGGATGGAAGGCTGAGTCAACCTGGAGCCTGGTGAGATTCGAACCGCCAAATTGCAGTCAGCCGACAGTCAGCAGAAGGAGCCTGCAGGGTTGCGCTCTAAGCACTGCGCCACCATGGCTCAAATGTGTGTATCTGGGTGTCAAATTATTCTCCAAAGCACACAAAAGCACACCAAAAGCAATCGGACAAAGAGGGCCAAGCTAGAAATAAGGATAAATTTCCGGACACTGAGACCGATGGACCCATGGAATAGCTCCCCTCCAGGAGCTGTGGGTGCTCTATCACTGGGGGTTTCAAGAAGAGGTTGGGCAGCCACTGGTCTGGAATGGTGTGTAGGGCCTCTGCTTGAGCCGAGTAGAAAGCCAGGTGGGGGTGTCTGCAGGAAGAAGATTTTCTGGCTGGGGAATTCTGGGAGTTGAAGTCCTCCAGGCTTAAAGTTGCCAAGGTTGGAGAGCCCTGGACTAGAAGACCTCCAATAAGGTCCCATCCAACCCTCTTCATCTTTATTCAGCGTTGAGCGTTCGGGTTGAGTGACCGTCTTGCAGACAAGAGATTTCCAGATGTTTCATGGGTGACCACAGCTGGCATCTTCTGACTGCCTTGCCTCTGAAGCGATGGGGATGTCGGATTGTAATGGATGAGAAGGGAATTTAAGTAGGGAACTGATGAAGAGCTGCAGACCTGAGTGAGGAAATCTGTGGGGTTCAACGAAGTTGGGATTATGGGTAGGACCTTGCAATCTGATCCCTGCTCTTTTCTTTTACACACACACACACACACACACACACACACACACACACACACACACACGTGTTTCTTCTCTGCTGAACCCATGCCCTTTCTTGGGGTTGCTCTCTCTCCAAGATGTTCTGCAGGAAATTCAAGCTTTGTGGTTGCCACCTCGCCTCCATCCATAGTAATGCAGACTCAGCTGACTTGGCCGAATATGTTTCCGACTACCTGAAAAGTGATGGAAATGTCTGGATTGGACTGAGCGATCCCGGAAAGTAGGTCCTTCCTATTGGCAATATTTTGCAATTCATTTGTTATGCTCTGTGGCTGGAGAATCCTGGGAGTTGAAGTCCACAAGTCTTAGAGTGGCCAAGGTTGGAGACATCTGTTTTAAAGAAGCATTGAATGGCCTCTGATTCTTGTTGAAACTCTGATGGACTAGAAACTCAGGGACTGCAGGGCCCAGCCTGGGCGGGTCATGAAGCTTTAATGCTGTCTTAACATATTTTTTTTTTCTAACCACATATGCATTTTTCGCTCAAAGATTTTTGCTTTTGGGCATGTCCACCACAGGTGATAGTATGTGCCTGGTTTCTGATTAAATTTGCAACATTTGGTGGACATATTTTTCAGCATTTTTGCTAGTCTTGCTGGTGGTAGGTGCCACCTATAAAACATTAAGCACATATGGAATGTAAAGAGAAAGCAATAATTAAGAAAAAACATTCACCAAATTTAACCTTGGTTAGCTAGTTCCAGATCAACTGAGACCAATGAGAGAGAGACGGAGGGAGGCAGGCAGGGAGGAGAGAGAGAGAGAGAGAGTGTATAGGTATATAAATAGTTGATAAATGATAGATGGATAGGTGGATAAGATAGATAACAGAGATATATAAAGAGTTGATAGATGCTAGATGGATAGAGATAGTTAAATAGATAACAGAGATATAAATCGATGATACAGATAGATAGAAGATTAGATAGATAGATAGATCGAGATAGATAGATGAATGAGATAGATAGATAGATATGATATAGATAGATGAATCGATGATTTGATTGATTGATAGATAGATAGATGATAGATAGATAGAGAGATTTGCCCATTGCCAAGTTTTAATTTCTGCTCCTGGGCTATGCAAAGAGAGGTCGCCCTTCTCCATTGGCTAATATGGTTTCCCTGTCATTCCAGCAAACGCGCCTAGGTGTGGTCAGACAGATCCCCACCAACTACTACGCCTGGAATCGAGGAGAGAACCCAACAAACCAACGAAGGAGTACTGTGTCCATCTCTCAGCCCTTTCAGGTATGGCAAGGGGTGGGGATACAACTGAGGGTGGGCTTCCAACAACGAGGATCCATTTCATCCATCTTGGAATGCTCACTCCCTTGACAGCTAATGATCCTTAGTGGGTTCTAAGTTCTCACAGCTCGACACTCTACACAGCCAAGGGAACACAAAACGCCCATGGATAAACAACAAAAATGGGACTCACCATTTCTTCAAAAACCCAGATTTGATTATTACAGCACCATAATTAAACCAACCATCTCCTCTTAACCTACTTCTTGAAGGTCATTATTATTGCAACAGACAGGAACCTTCACTCCCTCTTACCATCCTCTTTTCCTGGGCAGGAAGCCTTCTTCTCAACTAAGAACTTTCTTCCTCCATTTGAAGAAGATCCTTGCTAAAGAAACCCTAGAACACCCCAGAGGCAAATCCTCTTTGCCTTAAAAACTGGGGAAAGCAAAGCATAAGAGTTCACTCCCAACACACGTTGTGGGACCTGTTGGTGTGTGGGGCAAACAAATGGGAAGATTGGTCCAAATTGCAAATAAAACCTTCTGTTTTTCTGTCCAGGATATCTCAAATGGAACGATGAACGTTGCGAATCCTTGTAGCTGGGTTGCTTCCATATTTGGGGAGAAGAGCCCCACTGCTGAGGGATTCTCTGCACTGGGCCTTCTCTCTCTCAGCTGGGTTCTTTCCTTGTAGTTATGACCCAACTAGGAAACACCATCAGGGTTAGAAGGAAGGGGAGTTTGCAGAGAGGAGGAGGAAGAGGACTGTGGGGTCCTGGGTGGTGTCTGAGCTTGGTTCTTTTCTTGCACACATTACATGGCCCAACTAGAGTGGTACGGTGGCTTAGAAGTGGAGCTCTCGCCTCATAACCAGGAGGCTGTGAGTTCAATCTTAGGTAGAGGCTGATATTTCTCTCTCTGGGAGCAATGAGAGTCTCCGCTGAAGAAAACTCTGCATTGGGGACAGGAAGGGCATCTGGCCAGTAAAACACTCAGCTGCATTCAGTTGCCCAGACTCCAACCCACAAGGGATTACAGGGAGGGAGGGATTCTACCGCTTCAGACCGGTTCTACAGAACTGGTTGTTATGATTCTGCGCAGTTCGGAGAACCGGCAAATCCTGCCCCTGGCTGGCCCTGCCTCTCTCCACCCATCCCCGCCCCCCACCCAGTCAGTCCTTATCGTACATGCGGGATATCGCTGGCTGCATTCTCCCTGACCAGTCACACCTTTTTTCCTCCCCATGATCAGCTGTTCCAATGATCAGCTGTGCTGGAACCTCCCCTCGGTGTCTTACTGCTTCACCCAGGAGGCAAAAAAAATGGAGTGCCGGGGGCGGGGCTGAAAAAAAGCCACACCCATCCAGTCACATGACCACACCCACCTAGCCACTCCCACCCAGCCACAGAACCTGTAGTAAAAATATTTGCATCCCACCCCTGATTACAGGGTCATTAAAAGACAAAAAATATTATGACCCAACTAGGTAACACCATCAGGGTCAGAAGGGAGTGGGATTTGGAGGGGGAAAAACAGAGTGAGGCTTGGACTTCCTTTCTTTCCTCGTTTCTTCCTACATCAACTCCAAACGTGGGACAATAAATCCTGTTTTTTGCAGACCGAAGGATCTTTTTTTCAATATTTAAAAGAATGAAGGGAACCAAATAATACTGAATTGGAAGGATTGTAAAGAGAAGAAGAGGAAATAATTTCTGTTTGTTTGGATTGCTTGATAACTTTGACATTTGGAAATTACTTTAAGATTGAAAGCATCTGGGTTGTTTTTAAAAATTTACAATGGCACCGTCTGTTGATGAACTAAAAATGGAATATGAAAAATTAAAAGAAAGACAGCAAAACGGTAAGGATTCTTTGGGAGCTGCCTTCCACTTTTTAGAAATGGCGGTTGCTACGTACCAGCAAATACTTGAGGAAGGAGAAGGAGAAGAACAAGAAGAAAAGGAAGAAGCCCTCTTTAATGGACTAAAAAGTTGGATTAAGAAAGAAAATGGGAAGAGAGGAAGGAAAAATGAGAATTGAAGATTTAATAAAACAACCAAGAAAAAGAAAAATAGGGTGAAAAGAAGGTACTATGTTAGAAAGCAATTGAAAAGAGAATTACAACAGAGAGGGGAAGTTAAAAGGGGAGGCTAGGAGAGGGGCGGGGGGCAAAAAGACCAGATGGAGAAGAAAGGGAGGAAAAAAGGAAAAAAAAGCCATGGGCTAGAACAAGATCTTAAAAAGCAATTTTATTTTAGGGATGAAGGATAATGGATAGTGTATAATTAAAGAAGATTCTGCAAGAGTGCATAAGATAGTATTGTAGTATTTGGCCCATGTATTTGGCCTTCAGCTACTGTTCCTAACGGAGGAGTTCCCTTAAGAAGGGCTGCAAATGCAAGCATGACTTTCTTGTCCAACAAGGAAAAATAAAGAAAAATATATATATTGGGGAAGATGACTCTCGTGCTTATGAGTGAGGCGTGAAATTGGCGTCAGAAGTGGGATATCCGTAAAAAACTGGGACATGCAAACAAGGTGCGGGGAGAGAGAAGAGGGAAGGAGGTGGAAATAAAGAGACACTCTGAGAGACAAGGAGTCACTCTGAAGCAACGTGGCTTGAATTTTCGAAGGCCCTCATTTAACAACCACAACTGGGGCTGGCAATTCAGTCATTTAGCCAAACAATTGCTAAGTAAATGGCAACTGTCATAAATGTGAGGATTGGCCCTAAAGATACCTTTCCACCACTGTCATAACTGTGAATGATCAGGGGTGGGATTCAATTTTTTAAACAACCAGTTCTGTGGGTGTGGCTAAGTTGGTGGCCGTGGCTTGTGGTCATATTATTGACTGGGCGTGGCAAACTCAATATCACTCACATCAAGGCACGCATCTCCTCCCCTGGCCTCTCATCACTGTGGGGATGCTGCAACAGTAGTAAGTGTGAAAAAGGGTCATAAGTCACTTTTTTCAGAGCCATTGTAACTTTAAACAGTCACTCCACACAAGCAAAGTACCAGCAAAGGAGGGGAAAAAACCTCCAGAGAAGCTCCTGAGGCAGCAAGTCTAGCCCTGCCAAGAATGTAATAAGAGTTAATGGAGAGGCAGTTTCTGTAAGCAACACCAGAATGTTTCCTTCCTGCCTTCCTTACAGGATTAGCCCTGTAATTTCTTCTAACAACCGGTTCTCCCAACTGTTTAGAATGTTAACAACTGGTTCTAGCCAATAGGTGCAAACCTGTAGAATCCCACCCCTGTGAATGATTGCTAAGGTGGGACACCTGTTAACCCTGTGATTGTTGGCCTTGTTTCCACAACATGGATAAGGCAATAGCTGGGTTGTACAACAAGTTGAATCACACAATATTCAATCCCCTTTAAATGAAGCAGTTGGATATCTCATTCGAGTTTTACTTCCTTTGACAAATTTCACTCACATTGAAGTGAAGGCGAGCCCATTATACCCATTCAGATTTATTTTCAAAGTACTAAATGGAAGAGAATTCAACCTAATTAATAAAATCTTTCATTTCTTTCAGACTTCTATCCTTATTTTTAAGGGAGAGTCATGCAGCAGGTGCTCTTCATTTAAAAAATGACACGAACTTTTGGGCCTTGTGAAGTTTGGAAAAACTCTGGGCCAGATTAAGGGAATTCATCCTGCTCAGGTGAGGCACCTCAGGGGAGTTACCTCCGCCTCTTGAAAGGTGAACAACTCTTCGTAGAACTTGTAGCAATACCACTGGCTTTGCTCTTTCATGGCAAAGCTGCCGGAAGGACAGACGGTCCAGGGCTTTGGATCTTCTGGAGAAACAGAATGAGAAACAAAGAGAATGAGAGCAAAAGTGAGGGACACGGCAATGGTGTCAGGGATCCGACGGACGCCTAATTAATTCATGAGCCTCGAGCCAAGTTTGAAAGAAACCCAATTATTTATTAGGAGCAACACGTTGGCACTTTCCCCAAGTGCAGTAGGCTCTGCCCCACGTCATTTACTGCCCCACCTGTGACCTTGTTTCCCCCCTCCTCCCAGGGTGTGTCATAAATCACTCTCTCCAACGAAGCACTTTCCCTGGACTGTAGAAAACACGCCTCTCGGACTGGCTCTGGTAACCTTGGACACCATCTGGGGAAGGGTATGCATGGAATGGGCTTCTGGTCATAGCAACCAAACTGCCGTATCAGATCTCTCCCCCTCCTTCTTAGGGCAACTGGAGAGCGAGCCAGGAATGCTGTACGAGTTGACAAATGGCTCTTAGCGTCAACCCTGAAGTTGGCCGAACTGTGGCCATTTTCCTTTTGTAGTTTTCTCTAGAAGTTTCTCTTCTCACGGCTTCAGGGCTGACACAGCCTGGAGCGAAGGAACCAGGGAGCGGGGAGGGAGCGGAGAGATAGTTGGGGTGCTGTAGCCACAATAAAATTCTTTCCCCTGGGAATCAAGGACGTTGGTGCAGGTGTTCGAAAGGTGCAGACCGAGGTCACCTAGCAACCGGACTGTATGCTGATTGGACCACGTGACTGGAGATTCTGGGGGCGGAGGAAGTGACAAAGCTTAACTTTTCATTGGGTGCAAAACTGGCGGGAACTTAGAGGCGGTTTTCCACCAGGAACGTGCCAATTCAATATATCCCAATAAAATGTTCTTTGAGGAAATTGTTCTCATTGAATGGGATGTATTGCGTGGATCCCTGGCATTTGGGTCCAATGGGCCATCAATTTTCTCAAGGGGACACATTAAGAAACTGGGACCATCGTGGAGAGCCGAACCAACAGGCTGTTCACAGCTTAAAGTCTTCAAGTCCCTCCAGAAATTAATGATTAATCATCACAGCTGCTGCTCGTACTTATTTATTCTGAGGAAGTTTTTACAATTTTAATTATTTTATAACCTTAGAATTGCACCCAGAGTCAACTGGTTGAGTTGGCTGCCTACAGAAATCGAACAAATAAATAGATTACACCGAGTGATCCTTTGATTGCTTTGCGTGTCATTAGCCTCTCTCTTAAAACATATTTTATTGGCTATTAAGAACAATTTGACTGTTGGACTTCTTCCAAAACAAAGAGTTCCAATAAAAGAGAATTTTAGCTCGGGGTTGAACTGTGGCACCCCTGAACTTGGTGCCTTTCTGGACCCAGCAAAGAAACATTGTCACTGCTAGGAGGGAGCGGGGCTTGTGGTGGTGGTGGGATTGTGGTGAGGAGGAGGGGGAGGAGGAGGAGGAGGAGGAGGAGGAGGAGGAGGAGGAGGTGGAGGACAACTACTGTGTGGTCCTGGGTGCTCTCTGAGCTTGGTGGATGGAGATTCAGAAAAACCCTCTGGAGCACAGAGGTCTTCCCTTGCGAAGACCCCAAACCCCACAACCCAATAAGGATGCAAGCTTGATTTCCTATGGTGTAGGGACAACCCTTCCCCATTTCATGAAATGCTCTTGGCAAAGAAATATTTACTTATTGACTTCATGTGCTGCCCATCTCACTGTCAGTCGGGCTTACAACAACATAAAAACGTAATCCAAAATGAAAGAAAGAAAGAAAGAAAGAAAGAAAGAAAGAAAGAAAGAAAGAAAGAAAGAAAGAAAGAAAGAAAGAAAGAAAGAAAGAAAGAAAGAAAGAAAGAAAGAAAGAAAGAAAGAAAGAAAGAAAGATTGTGTTCAGAGATTATTGTGTTCAAAGATGTGCATCTGACGTTGTCTTACTTTGGACCGAGAATTAATCACGAGGTGGGCAGCTCTATGACAGCTTTAAATAAAATAAATAAACTTAGAAGGCCAAGTCATTGCCACGAAATCAATTCTGGTGTTTTTATCTGTTGCTAAATCTTTAGCGCAAACAAGCTACTTCTGGCGATTGGGGGTGTGTGGAGTCCCTTGTGCAGCAAAGCCATTTCCCTTCTCCTTTGACCCCCCTAAAAAGACCCACCCTGTTTCTTCTCTTGCCTATAAATGCCTTCACTCCCTTTGCTGGAGGGAAGCCTGGAGTAGCCACTGAGCAGACCTGCTACACGTAGAGGCAAAGGACAGGTGAGTGCGGCTCTCCCACCTGTGCACACCCGACAGGTGAGGCCCTGCAGCAGATCCCTCCTGCGCCTCCCTCTCTCTCTCTCTCCACCTGAAGGGACCTCTTGCAGGGGGCTGCAGGGGCTGTCCTGCTTGCAGCAGGAGGGTCTCCAGGAGGCAGGGAGTCAGGGGTCTCTGGGGCGGAGAAAGAGATGCCCAGGTGAGCCTTTCCAGGCAAGGCAGGATCGACCGTGAGCCCCCAAGGCTGCTGGATGACTGAGGAGGGGAGAAACGGGGTCCAGTGTCCCCCCCAATTGGTTACAGGCTGCACCTCCCACCCACCTCACTCTCCTTTCCTCTTCCCCCTCCACGATTCTCTCTGCAGGGAAGGAAGGAAGACCATGGGGCGATTCCTCTTGGTGACCCTCAGCTTGCTGGTCAGGGCTTTCTCCCTAAATGGTGAGTTTGAAGAGGGTCTCTAATGTGTCCAGAGAGGCCAGTTCTTCCCCTCTGACCCCTTCCTGATTTGACCCTCCTGGCATCCTCTCCCCAAAGTTGCTTTTATCCCTGTTTGGCGTCTTGTGCAATTTAGACCCCACCTGCTCTCTCTCTCTGCTCCAAGACTTGGGACCAACCCAAGTGGATTGATTCACACCAGGCAGGCAGCTTCCAGGAAACTAACCAAGGCTAACCCTAACCAAGATTTGGACATTCTGCAAATGCAGCTGCAAGTCCGTTTCAATTTTTGTTGTCCTCAAAGATGTTTGCAACTCAGCAGGTTCAGAATGTTCTGTGGGCCCGGCTGTGTCTCCTCCTCCTCTTCCTCCTCCTCCTCTTCCTCCTCCTCTTCCTCCTGGCCACCTTCTCACTGAGCTCCTTCTCTTCCCACACAGAAGCCAACAGCTGCTGTTGTCCCCAAGATTGGCTCCCCAGGAATGGGTTTTGCTACAAGGTCTTCAATGATCACAAGAACTGGGACGATGCTGAGGTTAGAAGTGCTGTGTGTCTGTGAATCTCCTAGTTCAGGCAGAGGAGAAGTCTAGGCAGAGCCTTGAAGAACTCACCCCACAAGTTCCTCTGGGTGGGCTGAAGTGCAGGGTCACTAGGCTGGGTGCATGAAAAAGTAGCAAAGATCATTATTTGAGGACAGTCTGAAATGCAAGTGTTCTCTGGACTGTATACTGGTGTGGGCTTTCATGGCTGGTATCTGTTGGGCAGTGCTGAGCCTCCGGGTGGAGTGACCGTGATCTAGACAAGAGATTTCCTGATGTTTCACTGGCAGCCCTGGTGGCATCTTCAGGCCTCCTTGTCTCTGAAGTGATGGGAAGTGTGGAAAGTATGTCTTATTCCAAGTGTTACATTTAGGGGAAAGATCGAAAGCTGTCATGCTTCAACCAGGGATTACAGGAGAAATATTGTATTAGAAAGAAAAGATAAATCGATGGTTCAAAGAGAACGGACAAAGGATACAAGTATAATTATTTAAACTGAGATGAAATAAATATAATAGAATTAAGAGAGTGAACAGAGGAGAGAAAATATATAGAAAATGCAGAATGCCAAATAAGATATGAAATTGTATATTAAGTGAGCATGAATTTGATTTATGTCTGTACAAAGAGGTAACCCAGGGTAAACTGCTTTCCAAAAGAAGTTTTATGTATTTATGTGTTGTGTTTTGTTTGTCTATGTCTTGAATTAACCAAATTTTAGAAGAATGTAAGAAGAACCTTGGAAGAGAATAATGAAATTGTAAATAAGACAGATGGATATAAAGAATATATATAATCTACGGCAAAAGAAATATAATTGAATAGTAGAAGGAAAGGGAGAAATAAAGAGAAGTTGGGATAAGCTATGAAGTTGAATAGATAAGATAAATATATATATTAAATTGTGTTTGTATGGAAATGTGATAATTTGGAATTATTCTGTCTTTAAATAAGATGTTTTATTGGTTTCTTCAGAAAAGATGCCTTCTGTTATTACATTCTACGTTTAGTTTGTTTATGTATTGTTTCTTAAAAATTAATAAAATTTGTTTTAAAAAGAAAAAAAAGAAGAGGGATAGGAATAGCACTTAGACTTATATACCACTTCAAGGGGCTCTCCAGCTCTCTCTAAGCGGTTTACAGAGTCGGCTTCTTGCCCCCAACCGTTTGGGTCCTCATTTTACTGGCCTCAGAAGGATGGAAGGCTGAGTCAACCTGGAGCCTGGTGAGATTCGAACCGCCAAATTGCGGTCAGCCGGCAGTCAGCAGAAGGAGCCTGCGGGGTTGCACTCTAAGTACTGCACCACCAAGGCTCAAATGTGTGTGTCTGGGTGTCAAATTATTCTCCAAAGCACACACAAGCACACCAAAAGCAATCGATGGAAACAAACAAAGAGGACCAAGCTAGAAATAAGGAGAAATTTCCGGACACTGAGACCGATGGACCCGTGGAATAGCTCCCCTCCAGGAGCTGTGGGTGCTCTATCACTGGGGGGTTTCAAGAAGAGGTTGGGCAGCCACTGGTCTGGAAAGGTGTGCAGGGCCTCCTGCTTGAGCCGAGTAGAAAGCCAGGTGGGGGAAGAAGATTTTCTGGCTGGGGAACTCTGGGAGTTGAAGTCCGCCAGGCTTAAAGTTGCCAAGGTTGGAGAGCCCTGGACTAGAAGACCTCCAAAGGTCCCATCCAACCCTCTTCCTCTTTATTCAGCGTTGAGCGTTCGGGTTGAGTGACCGTCTTGTAGACAAGAGATTTCCAGGTGTTTCATGGGTGACCACAGCTGGCATCTTCCGACTGCTTTGCCTCTGAAGCGATGGGGATGTCGGATTGTAATGGATGAGAAGGGAATTTAAGCAGGGAACTGATGAAGGGCTGCAGACCTCAGCGAGGAAATCTGTGGGGTTCAACGAAGTTGGGATTATGGGTAGGACCTTGCCATCTGATCCCTGCTCTTTACTTTTACACACACACACACACACACACACACACACACACACACACACACACACGTGTTTCTTCTCTGCTGAACCCATGCCCTTTCTTGGGGTTGCTCTCTCTCCAAGATGTTCTGCAGGAAATTCAAGCCAGGTTGCCACCTCGCCTCCATCCATAGTAATGCAGACTCAGCTGACTTGGCCGAATACGTCTCCGACTACCTGAAAAGTGATGGATATGTCTGGATTGGACTGAAAGATCCCCGGAAAGTAGGTCCCTTCCTATTGGCAATATTTGCAATTCGTTTGTTATTGTTCCTAAAGGGGATTTTTTTGGAAGAATCTTCCAGTGGGAGGTAAGGATCTCTCTGCTAAAAACTTTTCCCTTGGACAAGAGCCATTGAGAGGCTCCAACCCTGTTCCTCCTGCCCCCTCACCAACCCTTCCTGCCCGGCTGAAGAACTGACTGCTGTCTTTAAAGTCCCAAAGGGGCGGATTTTATCCCAAAGTCATCTCAGAATTAGGGCGTCCTCATGCACTCGGGGCCTCCTTCAGCCTGACTTCCTCTTTTTAAAGCAGGGGTCCCCAAACCTGGCGACTTTAAGACTTCTGGACTTCAACTCCCAGAATTCTCCAGCCAGCTCTGCTGTGATATTCTCTAGCATGCTATGCTCTGCTGGCTGGAGAATCCTGGGAGTTGAAGTCCACAAGTCTTAGAGTGGCCAAGGTTGGAGACATCTGTTTTAAAGCATTGAATGGCCTCTGAGCCTTGTTGAAACTCTGATGGACTAGAAACTCAGGGACTGCAGGGCCCAGCCTGGGAGGGTCATGCAGCTTTAATGCTGTCTTAACATTTTTTTTTCTAACCACATATGCATTTTCGCTCAAAATATTTTTGCTTTTGGGCATGTCCACCACAGGTGATAGTATGTGCCTGGTTTCTGATTACATTTGCAACATTTGGTGGACATATTTTTAAGCATTTTTGCTAGTCTTGCTGGTGGTAGGTGCCACCTATAAAACGTTAAGCACATATGGAATGTAAAGAGAAAAGCAATAATTAAGAAAAAACATTCACCAAATTTAACCTTGGTTAGCTAGTTCCAGATCAACTGAGACCGATGAGAGAGGGACGGAGGGAGGCAGGCAGGGAGGGAGAGAGAGAAAGAGAGAGAGAGAATAGGTATATAAATAGTTGATAAATGATAGATGGATAGATGGATAAGATAGATAACAGAGATATAGAAAGAGTTGATAGATGCTAGATGGATAGAGATAGTTAAATATATAATAGAGATATAAATCGATGATATAGATTGATAGAAGATTAGATAGATAGATAGATAGATAGATAGATAGATAGATAGATAGATAGATAGATAGATAGTTTGATTGATTGATTGATTGATTGATTGATTCATTGATAGATATAGAGAGAGATTTGCCCATTGCCAAGTTTTAATTTCTGCTCCCGGGCTATGCAAAGAGCAGTCGCCCTTCTCCATTGGCTAATATGGTTTCCCTGTCATTCCAGCAACGCACCTGGGTGTGGTCAGACAGATCCCCCACCAACTACTATGCCTGGAATCAAGGAGAACCCAACAACTCAAAGAACACTGAGTACTGTGTCCAACTCTGGGCCCTTTCAGGTATGGCAAGATGGTGGGGATACAACTGAGGGTGGGCTTCCAACAATGAGGATCCATTTCATCCATCTTGGAATGCTCACCCCTTGACAGCTAATGATCCTTATTGGGTTCTAAGTTCTCACAGCTCGACACTCTACATAGCCAAGGGAACACAAAACGCCCATGGGATAAACAAAAATGGGACTCACCATTTCTTCCAAAACCCAGATTTGATTATTACAGCACCATAATTAAACCAACCATCTCCATCTTAACCTACTTCTTGAAGGCCATTATTGCAACAGACAGGAACCTTCAGTCCCTCTTACCGTCCTCTTTTCCTGGGCAGGAAGCCTTCTTCTCAACTAAGAACTTTCTTCCTTCATTCGAAGAAGATCCTTGCTAAAGGAAACCCCTGAACACCCCAGAGGCAAATCCTCTTTGCCTTAAAAACTGGGAAACAAAGCATAAGAGTTCACTCCCAACACACATTGTGGGGACCTGTTGGGTGTGTGGGGCAAACAAATGGGAAGGTTGGTCCAAATTGCAAATAAAACCTTCTGTTTTTCTGTCCAGGATATCTCAAATGGAACGATGAACGTTGCGAATCCTTGTATCCCTTCATCTGCCAGTGCAAATTCTAGTGCAAATCGCTCCTTTTCCTGCTCCAGAGTGAGCGAAGCACCTGGTGAAGTCTGGAGAAGCCAACATCTCTGCTCTGCACCCCTCCCCTTAAAGGATGCTTTATGTAGCTTGGATCAGGCCTTGCTCATCCTGATGGGCCAGAAGGTCAAATAAATTCTGCCTTAGCATGACTGGCCTTGTTTATTTTGGAGACCCAGGACATGGTTGAGATCCAAAGCTCAAGATCCCCGAGTCTTCTTCATGGTGAGGTTTGGATTTAAGTGCGGGAGGGCATCTCTGAGAATCTGTAGAGATTCTCAGTCATCCAGATCAGTAGTCACCAGCAATGGGCTGGGGACCACTGGCGGTTCGTGAGAAAATGTCGGTGGTCCACAGAGAAATGTCCCTCCAAAGCAATTAATCCAAGCTGCGCCGCCTACATGGCCCACGGGAACACAAGGCTTGTGTTGCTTGCATTGAGAACAACACAAGGTAGTGAGGGGAGGGGGGAAGGGGGAACTTGCCCCACTCTTCCCATGAGCCTCTCCTGGCCACCAGGCTGCCTCTTTCCACTTCTTTCTTCTTCTGCTTTTGGCTGCACGCAAGGAAAGCAGCCAAAGTCTTTCTTTCTCTTCCCCAAACTCCGCCAGAAATGAGTCTTTGCAAGGCCTCCTGCTCCAAGAGGCTGCACCAGCAAAGACTCATTTCTGGCAGAGTTTGGGGAAGAGAAAGAAAGACTTCTGCGGCTTCTGCTGCTTTCCTTGCATGAAGTCAGAAGTCTCTCCCTCTCTCCCCCTGAGAACGGAGCTGGAGACGGTATCCTGCATTCCCAAATAAAGAATGATTGATTGGTAGGAAACCGGGGTGGGGATTTTTACTGCAGACTGTTTTGGGGATTTTCCCAGGGTCTCTGGTCCGTGGGTGTTTAAATTATGACTTTGGGGGTCCCTGAGGTCCAAAAGGTTGGCGACCTCTGATCCAGATCATGGTTGTCCCAAAGGTGCTTTTTCAGGAGGAAACGGGACTATTGTTTTTTCTTTGAAGAAGTTTCGCTTCTTGTTGAGGTAATTCCCCGTTAGGAGAATGAGCGCATACAGGGAGACGTATTTGAGAGGAGTGTTTGAATAATACACATACGCAGCACACAGATACACTGTACAGTAAATGTAGGTTTTTACTCCCAGAAAGGTTTAAGCAAAGTCCAAACACAGTCCAAAGTCATTCACAAGTAAATCAGTCAGTTTTTCAATCCAGGGATAATCCAAATATCAAAGTCCAGTGTCAAAAAACAGTTCAGTATCAGACTTACATTAAATCCAGAAATAGCAGTCAATTAGAAGAAATGGAGCAACGGCAATACTTTCCAACAGAAGGAAACAGAGATACACTCACTCAGACACACTCTCTTCTGAGACTAAGACTAAGACAATCCAGGTTTCTGGCTCCATCTTATGGCCGTTTGAACAACCACACCCAATTGCAGTTTTTGCAATCTCTTAAAGACATAGTACTAAAATATTTATCCTGGTTTATGTAGTTCTAACCCAAATACTTGTTAGGTGACTTATATTCCTAACATTTCTCATCCAAGAAGCTTCTTCAGCTCTGACTGGATGGTGGGGAATGGAAGGATATATACTCCTTGCAGACAGCTGGTCATTTGCATCCTTTTAGAGGTTTGTTGAGGCCACTTGGAGGTTTATCTGTGTCCTCAGGGTCACACCTGAGTTGTCTTCTGGTTCCTGTAGTCTGCATTTTTTTTCTCTGGGAATCCATTCCTACTCCCATATCATTCAAAGGCATCCATCCCAAATTGTACAGCTAAAAGTCTGTAGAGATTCTCAATATCTCTTAAGAAGCACCATCCATTGATGCTCATTTTCATTGGAGGGTTGAGAATCTTTGGGCCTCAGCACCATTTTACTGCCGCCAAAGGTGACTGGCACGTGATCCCCACTCTTCTGGAAAAGGCATAGGGGTGGGGTGGTGGAATGGGTCCCTGAAGGCCTGGGCTGTGCTGATCTACTCTGTCAGGGGTTGCAATGATCTGAACCCCCTCTGGATGGCATCAAAGAGCCTGTGATGCCTCTAGCCCTCAGCGCCCTCTCTGGCAGTCCAAGTGGAAAACCCCTCAGCTGGGTTGCTTCCATATTTGGGGAGAAGAGCCCCACTGCTGAGGGATTCTCTTCACTGGGCCTTCTCTCTCTCAGCTGGGTTCTTTCCTTGTAGCTATGACCCAACTAGGAAACACCATCAGGGTTAGAAGGAAGGGGCGTTTGCAGAGAGGAGGAGGAAGAGGACTGTGGGGTCCTGGGTGGTCTCTGAGCTTGGTTCTTTTCTTGCACACATTACATGGCCCAACTAGAGTGGTACGGTGGCTTAGAAGTGAAGCTCTCGCCTCATAACCAGGAGGCTGTGAGTTCAATCTTAGGTAGAGGCAGATATTTCTCTCTCTGGGAGCAATGAGAGTCTCTCTGCTGAAGAAAACTCTGCATTGGGGACAGGAAGGGCATCTGGCCAGTAAAACACTCAGCTCCATTCAGTTGCCCAGACTCCAACCCACAAGGGATTACAGGGAGGGGAGGGGATTCTACTGCTTCAGACCGGTTCTACAGAACCGGTTGTTATGATTCTGCGCAGTTCGGAGAACCGGCAAATCCTGCCCCTGGCTGGCCCCGCCTCTCTCCACCCACCCCCGGCCCCACCCAGTCAGTCCTTATCATACATGCAGGATATCACTGGCTGCGTTCTCCCTGACCAGTCACACCTTTTTTCCTCCCCATGATCAGCTGTTCCGATCAAAGAATGCAATGCAGTTTGTTTGGCACGATTAGTTTTTTGACAAATCCATGTTAGCTTCTAGTAATAGCTTTGCTTGATTCTGGGTGTCCAAAGACGATTTTGATTATCTTTCCCAGGACCTGTCAAAATATTTCTAGATCTTCAGCCTATATTCTAAAGTGTTGATTATTCCCCCCTCCCCCAGTTTTGTGTCACCTGCAAATTTGATGAGTTCTCCTTCTATCCCCTCATCTAGATCATGATTAATGAGTTCTCCTTCTATCCCCTCATCTAGATCATGATTAGGGAGCTAAAAGCTAAGGCAAATGAAGAATAGTTGTAAGAATTGGTGTATGTTCAGTCTAATGAAAAGAAGGACTGAAAAGAAGGAAGATGTGATGGCAGGCTCCAATATTTGAGGGCTCCTCAAAAAATGAGAGAGGGGGCCAAACAATTTTCCAAAGCACCAAAAGTCAAGACAAGAAACAATGGATGAAATTAACGAAGGAGAAAAGCAACCTGTCTATACACGTAGAGGCAAAAGGACAGGTGAGTGCGGCTCTCCACCTGTGCACACCTTGACAGCAGTGGAGGCCTCTGCAGCAGATCTCTCCTGGCGACCTCCCCTCTCTCTCTCTCCACCTGAAGGACCTCTTGCAGGGGGCTGCAGGGGCTGTCCTGGTTGCAGCAGGAGGGTCTCCAGGAGGCAGAGTCAGGGGGTCTCTGGGGGCGGAGGAGAAAGAGATGCTCAGGTGAGCCTCTCCAGGAAGGCAGGATGCGACCGTGGAGCCCCAAGGCTGCTGGATGACTGAGGAGGGAGAAACGGGGTCCAGTGTGTCCCCCCAATTGGTTACAGGCTGCACCTCCCACCCACCTCATCCCTCTCCTTTCACTCTTCCTCCACGATTCTCTCTGCAGGGAAGGGAAGGAAGACCATGGGGCGATTCCTCTTGGCGACCCTCAGCTTGCTGGGGTGGGGCTTCCTAAATGGTGAGTTTGAAGAGGGTCTCTTAATGTGTCCAGAGAGGCCAGTTCTTCCCTGACTCCCCTTCCTGATTGACCCTCCGGGCATCCTCTCCCCAAAGTTGCTTTTATCCCTGTTTGGCGTCATGTACACTTAGGACCCACCTGCTCTCTCTCTCTCTGCTCCAAGACTTGGGACCAACCCAAGTGATTGATTCACACCAGGCAGGCAGCTTCCAGGAAACAACCAAGGCTAACCCTGAACCAAGATTTGGACATTCTGCGTAAATGCAGCTGCAAGTCCGTTTCAACTTATCGTCCTCAAAGATGTTTGCAACTCAGCAGGTTCAGAATGTTCTGTGGGCCCAGCTGTGTCTCCTCCCTCCTCCTCTTCCTCCTCCTGGCCACCTCTCTCACTGAGCTTCTTCTCTTCCCACACAGAGTCAACAATAGCTGCTGTTGTCCTCAAGATTGGCTCCCCATGAATGGGTTTTGCTACAAAGGTCTTCAATGATCACAAGAACTGAATGATTCTGAGGTTAGAAGTGCTGTGTGTCTGTGAATCTCTAGTTCAGGCAGAGGATAAAAGTCCCAGGGCAGAGCTCTTGAAGACCTCACCCCTACAAGTTCCTCTGGGTGGGCTTGAAGTAGCAGGGCCACCAGGCTGGGGAGGATGGAAGGCTGAGTCAACCTGGAGCCTGGTGTGTGTGAGATTCAACTGCCAAATTGCAGTCAGCCGGCAGTCAGCAGAAGGAGCTCGCGGCAGGTTGCTCCTAAGCACTGCGCCACTCAAGGCTCACAAATGTGTGTGTCTGGGTGTCAAATTATTCTCCAAAGCACACCAAAAGCACACTTTTAAAGCAGTCGATCCAGAGGACCAAGCTAGAAATAAGGGGAGGAATTTCCGGACCCACGAGACCAATGAACCCGTGGAATAGCTCCCTCCAGGAGCTGTGGGTGCTCTATCACTGGGGGGTTCAGAAGAGGTTAAGGACAGCCACTGGTCTGGAATGGTGTGTGGGGCCTCCTGCTTGAGCCGAGTAGGAAGCCAGGTGGGGGAGTCTGCAGGAAGAAGATTTCCTGGCTGAGGAACTCTGGAGTTGAAGTCCTCCAGGCTTAAAGTTGCCAGGTTGGAAGTGGACTAAAGACCTCAGGTCCATCCAACCCTCTTCATCTTTGGTATTCAGCGTTGAGCGTTCAGGTTGATGACCGTCCTTGTAGTCCGAAGATTCCAGATGTTTCATGGGTGACCACAGCACAAGCATCTTCCATTGCCTTTTGCCTCTGAAGCGATGGGAATGTCGGATTGTAATGGATGAGAAGGGAATTTAAGCAGGGAACTGATGAAGAGCTGCAGACCTCAGTGAGGAAATCTGTGGGTTCAACGAAGTTGGGATTATGGGTAGACCTGCAATCTGATCCTGCTCTTTCTTTTTTACACACACACACACACACACACACACACACACACACACGTGCTTCTTCTCTGCTGAACCCATGCCCTTTCTTGGGGTTGTTTCTCTCTCAGATGTTCTGCAGGAAATTAAAGCCAGGTTGCCACCTGGCTCTCTTCACAGCAGTGATGCAGATGCAGTTGAGCTTTCTGAATACATCACCGACTATCTCATAGGTCATGACCACGCCTGGATCGGACTGCGGATACAAACCAGGTGGCAGGTCCTTTCTACTGCTAGCATTCATAAATCCCTCTTTCCCATTTCTCTGGGGCTTTCTGAAGGACCCTCCAATGGGAGAGAGGCTGTCAAAAACTCTTGCCTTGGACAAAACATGTTATTTCCTCCTTTTCCTCACCCACCTTTCATGCCCACTTGAAGCACGGACTGCTGTGTTTAAAGCTGGAAAGGGTTGGATCCTGCTCTGACCCGCTTTCTCGGAACTCAGCCGCTTCTTCCATCTGCCTTCCTTCTCTTTGGGCCCACTCAATGGCTTTTAAACCTGGTTGAAAGTCTGGTGGGCCATTAAAATTGGGGACTGCAGCAGGCTTCCTCCCAGCTTTTCCATGTGTGCAGTTTGTTATTGATACACCCTAGCAGAATCTGCACGGCAGTCAGGCCGGAAGGCAAAATATGTGAGATAAACGGTTTTAGTAGCTTACATCAGTAAAACAGATACCTGTGTTTGTGCTAGTTAAATAGTTTATTCCAGTAAGAGTTTTAGCATAGTCAAAACAGTCCATATATCATTCACTAGTTCAGTCCATCCAGGGATTATTCAGTTGCAAAGTCCAGTGTCGAAAAAGAGGTCAGTAAACTTACAAATATCAGTCCAGTAATATATCTCCTCGCAGTAGAGATATGAAGAAGTCAAACCTCCTTTCTTCCTTCAGCAGCAGGGAACACGCAGTTAGCAAACCATCAATCCAGCAAACCAGCAATCGTCAGCAATCCAGCAGGTTTTCTTGCCCTCTATATGGCGGTTTCACACCGCACACAAAATTACATGCTTTGCAGTTTAAAGTGACACACACTTAAACTTACTATCATAGTTTATATATATTATTTTACCCAAACTACGTTAGGTAACCTTGTTATTCCTAACATACTCCCTTTTTTGGGTAATATAATATATATATCTATTTACAACCTTAACCCATAGTCATCACAACTTTCTTTGTGTTTGACTGAACCTTGGGCTTTTAAATTGATCAGCAATATTTTGTCTAGTCATACAATAAGGGCACTCCAGTCTTATTAAACCATTTTTACAGATTGCCTTACATTCAGATATCTAAGATCTGTATGCTTAGATCTTGTTTTCACAGCAATATTTGTAGCCATCCATATGGCTGCTTGATTGTCCTCATACACTACTAATGGAATCATTAACAGTTATTCCCATATCCAATAATAACTGTTTCTACAGAATTAAATCAGTACATAATAAAGATAGACATGAAAATTCTGCTTCCATTGTGGACATACTTATGTGTTGCTGTCTAATTGACCTCCAACCAATCAGTGCTTTTCCTAACAACAGTATAGCTATTCCTGAAGTTGATTTCCTAGTGTTTATGTCTGTTGCAAACTTGCATCAGCATATGCACTTAAAATCAAATCATATTTTGCTCCAGAAATAGTGCAATGCATAGTGCATTGTCCTTTAAGATATCTTAAGATACGCTTTGTCGCTTTGCCAGTGTCGCTCAGTGGGTTCAGCGTAGAATCTTGCCAATTGATTAACGCTATAGGCAATATCTGGCCTTGACCAATTACTAATGTACGATAAACTACCAATTAGCGATTGATAGATAGTCTTATCGAATTTTGGACTTTGAGCATCAGTGTGGCCAAATTCCTGACTCCTTGGAGTTTTTGCCAGTTTACAAAGTTCCATCTTGTATGTTTTTAGTAATTGATAAATCTTATCCTCTTGAGATATCTTATAGCCACCTTTGGTTTTATTTATTGTTAATCCTAGATACTGTTTATCTCTCCTAATTGCTTTTAATTTTATCCTCTTACCTAATAATGATATTATTTCAGTAGCTTCATTATTAGTTTTTGTAATTAAAGCAATATCATCTGTAAACAACAATAATAATGACAATGTTCCATTTGTCTCTTTTAAAATAAACATGGATCAGCTTAACCTTCTTTAAACCCTATATTGTTTAACTCCTTAACAATATATTGGTTCCATTCGTAACCAGATTGTTTTAATCCATAGAGACTCTTTTTAAGTTTCCAACAGTCATTATTAGTTTTATCATCCTTAATCCCTACAGGTTTCTTTAGGGTATATAGTGTGCTGCAATGGTGCATGCAGATAAGCAGTTTCTACATCTAAGTGATTTATGATATAGTTTTTCTTAGCTGCCCACACTAAAGCTGCTCTCAAGGTTGTTGCTTTTAGACCGGTGCAAATACTTCATCATAATCACATGCAGTTTGATTAAATCCTTGAGCTACCAACCTAGCCTTATGGGTAACAGTCCCATTTTTACCTGTTTTTAATTTAAATATCCATTTACAGCCAATGGACTTTTCACCTGGAGGTAATTTTAACATTCTCATAAACTTCCATTTGTTTCAATGAATTTAGTTCCTTCTCCATCGCTTCTATGCCAATTTTCTCTTGATCCTTTGTTGGATACATTCTAAGTTCTTCCACAGAAGTTGGAACTTTACTAACTTGGCAACTAGCTGTCAGGTGGTCTGGTTCCCATGCAGCTGAACGCCTAGGTATTACAGGGCTTACAGGTGGTACTACCTGTTCCCTGGTTATCTATTTCTTCCTGTTCACCTATTTCTTCCTGTTCTGGTCCTATGTTCTCTTCCTGCACTTCCTCTTTAATTGGTTTCAGGTTTTCTATCATCGTGTGAATGTAATTCACCTGTTGTTGAGTTAACAACATTATTCAATATATGATTACCAGCACATTATTGCTTTCCCTCTCCACAAAGTTTCAGGTAATTCCTGAATCTGACAAATGCTAGTAATTTGTGCCTTTAGTCTTTCTATAAACAGTTCAACCGTTTGCTTGAGCATTTTAAAATTTATATGCCCTAAACGTCTGTGTAACAAATGTATGCATTCATCATGAGGTTTAACGTTATTATACACTGTGTTAGCCACCTCTAATTGATTATCATTTAACACATACAATTCACCTTTTAAAGTTGCAGTCACTTTTTTACCTTCCTTTTCTATTATGCAGTTTTCTCCCTAAAGGTAACTACATAACCTAGTTTAATCAAAACTCTAACTGAAAACAAATTAAAGTTAAGTTGTGGTACATATAACATTTTTACATTTTCTTTTATGCAAGAACAATGTGCAATACCTTCACCGTTTGCTTTCACTTTCCAGCCATTAGCTAACGATATCTGTTGTGAACTCGTGGACATCTTAACAAATCTTTTCTTATCTTTCGTTATGCAGTGTGATGCTCCACTATCTACAACCCACAAATTATTGTTGTTCACAATTTCGTTGCTAAACATGGCTAACTCTAAGCATTTTTCATCCTTTTGATGCCTTTTTGCATTCTGGCTGGCATTATGGCATTTTTCTTTCTTGCAGAATCTAGCCAAATGTCCTTTTCTTCCACAATTATAACATTTTCTAATTGTGTAGGCTGTCAAAGATAATTTCTCTTCTTGTGGTTGTTCCCTTCTCAGTTGATCCCTTTCAAGCCTTCTCCTGGCTTCTTCAATTAATCTGCCAGTAATGTCAGTTAATGTGAGGTTATCTTTTGGCAGTACTTCCAGCCGGGTTACATAGTCGTCATAGCTCTCATCTAACGAAGACAAAATTATATAAAGCTGATGTAGTTCAGTGAAGATAAGTTCTTTTTCAGGCAAATCCTGAAAAATCCTCTTCATAGTGTTTATATGAGTCAACATGTCTCCATTCTTTTGAAGATGTGTTCTGAACAGCTTCCGTGTAAGATTTATATGTGCTCCTACACTGTCTCGAACATAAATCTTCTTTAAATTCTCCCAACACTTCACAGCTGTTTCTTCTCCACGAATATGGACAAGCTGCTGGTCACAGAGTGTCAGTCCTATTATACAGAGAGCTTGCTCATTCTTCAGTTTATATTCTTGTATTTTCTGGGCATCATCTTCATCCTCCGGATCCCAAGCATCTACCTCTGGTGGGTTTTGAATTATACTCCACAAACCTTCTCTGCTTAGAAGTAGGCTGCATTTCATAGACCATGAAACATAGTTTGTTCCATCCAGTTTGGATATTAGAGACAAACTTGGTAAATTGACCTGTGCCATCTTTCTCTGGATATTAAACTATAATTAATAAAAAACACAGCTGTCTGTTTACAGTATTGTGTAGCTACACTAACTCTCACTTTATATAAGCCTGTTATATCCTGGTTAGTCTGACTGTGCAGCTGGGCCCATAACCAGTGTTAGGGATACACCCTAGCAGAATCTGCATGGCAGGCAGGCAGGCAGGCAAAATATGTGAGATAAACGGTTTTGTAGCTTACACTCAGTAAAACAGATACACTGTGCTAGTTAAATAGTTTATTCCAGTAAGAGTTTTAGCATAGTCAAAACAGTCCATATATCATTCACTAGTTCAGTCCGTCCGGGGATTATTCAGTTGCAAAGTCCAGTGTCAAAAAAGAGGTCGGTAAACTTACAAATATCAGTCCAGTAATATATCTCCTCGCAGTAGAGATATGAAGAAGTCAAACCTCCTTTCTTCCTTCAGCAGCAAGGAACATGCAGTTAGCAAACCATCAATCCAGCAAACCAGCAATCGCCAGCAATCCAGCAGGTTTTCTTGCTTCTCTTATGGCGTGTTTCACACCGCACCCAAAATTACATGCTTTGCAGTTTAAAGTGACACACACTTAAACTTACTATCATAGTTTGTATATATTATTTTACCCAAACTACGTTAGGTAACCTATGTTATTCCTAACACAGTTTCCCCTTGTTTGCTGTTAGCGGGCAGACTTTCCTCCTGGGCTCAGCTGTAGTTTCAATTCCTGAGAAATGCTGGATCATAGCAAAAAGACGGGATGTCCCTCTGGAGTTGAGCTCAGCCCTGGCAACTTCCAGAATAGAAATATTAATTTCCGCCATAACACAGAAGTATGTCCTGCCTCCCTCACCCGACACACATACAGGTTTCCAGGATGGTTTCCATTTCCTTAGTGTCCCAGATAGTGTCCCTGGGGTTTTGCTGGCGGTCTCCCACCCAAGGTCTCATTGAGTTGGACCCAGTTTATTCTCCTGAGAGGAATCAATATCTTCCAGGGCTGCCATCTTGTGGAGCATGAGGTCAGGTGGCTCTCAAGCTGAACCAATGACTCCATGGACACTTCCAGATAGTTTTATTCTGAGGTGGTTTTCCCTCTGGATCTCCTGACCGTCCCCCATCCAAACATTCCCCAAGTTTAACTTGGTTTAGCTGTTCTAGATCAACCAAGATGGAGGGAGAGATGGAGAGGGAGATATTCCCTTTGGTCTGATCCTTAAACCTCAACACTTTGCTCTCTGACTTGGGCCCTGGAGAGTCCAATCCTCTTCCTCGGTTGGCCAACGTGGCTTCTCTTTCATTCCAGAAGTACATGTGGGAGTGGACAGACAGATCTAGAACTGATTTCCTGCTCTGGAGGAAAGATCAGCTCCGATCATTCCACTAACAATGAATTCTGTGTCGAGATTGTGAGCTTTACAGGTAAGCCTGAGATGGGGGTGAGATGGTTGGGAGGTGCAATTCCAACTATGAGGACCCATTGGATCCATCTTGGAACACTTTACTCCTTGGCAACAGGTTTGTTTGTTGGTCTAAAAGTAGCATAAGGGTCATATCAAAATTATACTAACATGGAGCATTAAAACCCAACCAAAACCTGGCACCAAGTCAGGTTTCTGATTTGAAATCAGCCCACCTTTGGGGAAACGCCAGGCCTTTCAAGATTCTACTACCCAGCCCGAGTTCAACTCCAAGGGAAGCCAAGTGATTTATCTCACAGAGGCCAAGAGCGTTCCTCATAGTGACTGTCTAAGGGCTCCCCAGTTCCTGCTACCTGGGAGGCACCTGGTTACCTGAAAGAGGGCTGCTGGATGATGCAATGAGGGTGCTGTCAGCTGGCCTCACTTTTTGCCTTCCTCCAGTTCTGCTCTAGACGCCTCCTGTGTGGTTTCATTCTCCGAGGCGCTTTGGTTAATCATGGTTTATCCCTTGGACTCATTCAGTCGTCCCAGGGCATACATTCTGTACAGTTGAGGGAACACAAAACGTTATTTATGGGACAAATAATTAAAAATGGAAGCCTCCCTTCCTTCATAAGATCTGTGAAGTGTTATAACATGAGACTTCATGTACGTGGGAAAATATCTACAGACCCCTCATACTCTGGCTATAAACTGTTTCCCACGCCTTCCTCGGATGCTGCTATGGGGCATTGCATATAAAAACAACTGGACAGTTTCTTCCCCCGTGCCATCACTCTGCGGAAGACCTAATTCCCACAAACTGATTATGCCGAAAGGTATTTCCACAGCTGGTAAGCTGCATCGCCACAGTATTATCCTTCTCATCTGCTCAACTCCTCCTCATTTTCTCAATTTTCCTACTACTTTCTCCCATTGTTATCTCTGATTTACTTTGTTATATATCATTTACTAATGACTGTAACTTATGATCTATTACATATATGACATGTCACTTTCTTGTTTACATGTGCACTTAGAGATTATGCACCTGGAGACAAATTCCTTGTGTCCAATCACACTTGGCCAATAAAGAATTCTCTTGTCTTGTCTTGTCTTGTCTTGTCTTGTCTTGTCTTGTCTTGTCTTGTCTTGTCTCTCTTCTTTCTCTTCTCTCTCTCTTCTCTTCTTCTTCTCTTCCTTCAATTGATTCTATTCTTCTATTCTGTCTCTATTCAATTCTATTCTATTCATTCTATTCTATTCTATTCTATCTCTATTCTATCTCTATCTCTAATCTATCTATCTATCTATCTCTATCTATCTATCTATCTCTATATCTATCTATCTATCCCATCTATCTATCTATCTATCCATCCATCCATCCATCCATCCATCCATCTATCTATATCTATCTATCATCTAATCCTATCTATCTATCTATCTATCTTTCATTCATCTATCCATCCATCTAATGTCTCATTCATCTACAGTAATCTATCTATCTATCTATCTATCTATCTATCTATCATCTATCTATCTGTCTATTCAGATCATCTATGTATCTATCTGTTCATCTATCTATCTATCTATCTATCTATCTATCTATCTATCTATCTCTATCTGGTTCATTCATCTCTATCTATCTATCTATCTATCTATCTATCTATCATTCTATCTATCTATCTATCTATCTATCTATATCTATCTATCTATCCATCCATCCATCCATCCATCTATCTATATCTATCTAATCTAATCTATCTATCTATCTATCTATCTATCTATCTATCTATCTATCTATCTATCCTATCTATGTCATCTATCTAACTTCCTACATCTATCTACAGTAATCTATCATCTATCTATCTGTTCTATCAGTCTCTATGTATCTATCTTTACAGTATCCCTATCATATCTATCTATCTATCTATCTATCTATCTATCTATCTATCTATCTATCTATCTATCTATCGTATCTATCTATCTATCCTATCTCATTTTATATATATAGTCTACCACACCATAGTCAGAGGACTCCTCAGTCACCATAGAGTATATGACAATTTTTCACATGGCCAATTAAAAACCCATCAAAAAGAATAGCTAAAAATCCCAGACTAAATGCACCAAAGGAACTAGAAGGCTGGGTAAGTTATCTGGGTTATAACACACCAAACTCCAAGTCCACTTTAGTGGGTGAGGGTCTCCAGCTGTGGCATCCTTGCATCCTCCTGCCAATGGGGGAGGATCCCCTTGAAAAGCTCCCAGCAGGTCCCTGGAAAATCTTTCTTTTACCACCCAGGGTATCGCCGAGTGGAATGACGCAATGCAGCTGCACAGCCTTGCGTCCTTTTCTGTGCCAGTGCAAACACTAGTGCAAATTGCTCCTTCACACCTGCTCCAGAGGGGGGAGAAGCACCTGGTGAAGTGCTGAGAAACAAGGAAGCCCCATGCCTGTCAACGTCTCCACTGAGCACCCCAAATTCGCTTTTGTGGATGCTTCCTGTCACTTGGATCTGACTTTGCTCTTCCTGATGGGCCAGGAGGTCTATCAAATTTGCCCATGTAGCATGCCTGGCCTCCTTTATTCTGCAGCGCTTCAGGAGACTGTGGACGGTTCAAGCTGAAGGCTAAAGCGACTCTTCGGCATGGCAGGGCTTGGCCTCTAGGGGGTTGGGTGGGGTGTCCCATCGGAAGGACCATCCATTGGTTCCCACAATGCTTTTTTGGGATACACGCCCACCTCACTTGGAGTTAGAGGATGGAGAATCTGCCCCCAGCCGATTGCAACCGACGCTGAGCACGGTGCAGCAGCCTGCTAGAAAGGCTGTGGGGGTTGGGGCGATGTGGGAGTCCCAGGGGCTGTGTGGGGGCCGTGCTAGGCTAGTCCTTCAAAGGGGCTCCCAAGATCGGGACCTGTTCTGGATGGCACCAAAGAGTCTCTGTGTCACTTTTCGGGTGAAAAGAAGGCAAACTTTCTTTTTCTGCCTTTCTTCCAATCAGAAAAGAGATAAAAATCTGCACAAACCATTAGCTACTCCTTGTCTTGAAGGCTGAAATCCATCACACAACATAAGTACCATCCCTACTCCAAAGATGCTTTCGGGCTTTTAATGCACGTCGCGCATTAATCCTTTGCTGACGCGTCTCTTTTCTAATTGAGATTGATGTCTCAATTTTCTCCTAGTTCTGGCATCCATCTCAGCATGCGGCAGTTTCCCATCTCCGCTGAAACCTTCTGACACACTTTCCTGATTAACAGTTAACACCTGAGGTTTAATTGGGGAAGTAGGATTCAGGGGAGAGAGGACTCTGAAAAACCTCCAATAAATCAGGCTCATATCTCGGATCCAACTCTCTCCCTCAACTTGACTCCCTCTAAGTCACTTAATAATGCAGGCTCAAAGCTCAGTGCCAGATCTTCTTCCTCGCTCGAACCCACATCTGCTGACTGATCAGGTTCAAGTCTCGGAGTCACAACACATACATACATACATACATGAACCATTAGGAGTATAAAATACACACTGGAATAACAGTTGAAATGTAAGTACTGTCAAAATGGACGCGTAATATACACAACATTTTCTTTTTAAATATCTGTATTGTATTTTGTAGTTTAACGTTTTAAATTTTCAATCAAGGAGATTAATGACTTGGGAAAAAAAAGGAAATAAATGTTAAAAACCTGGCACAAATTGAAGATTCCTCAGGTGGTCCTTCCTCCTGTCCTTTCTCCCTTTTTCCAGTGCTTGGGTGAAAATCCAGCTCTGAGTGTTTTCTGGAAGTCCAGGAGGGCTGAGGCTTGCAAAATATTAAGGGGAAAGGAACGTCCTTATGGCAGGGGCTGTCCTCGTCCCCCCCAAAAAGCTTCAAGCTCACTTCCTAGGACTCATAAAAATAATATTTGAGAGAAAGGACTAGGGTATCACTTGCCCTTCCTAGCACTCTGCTGGCATAGTAGAAGCTTGGTTTGGGGAAGACGACCCTGGCCCAGGACAATGCCCCCGCCTCCCTTCTCAGTGCAAATCTGAATCTGGTTCCTAGTTGGGTTTCTAGCTGCCTCTTCATGCTCTGTGGGGGTTCACTTTTGCTTTATTTATTCGCTCATTTATACAATTATCACATTTATTGGCTGTCCATCTTTACCACAGAGCAACTCTGGGCAGCTTACAATATATATATATAATATATATATATATGCATATATTTTAAACTTTCTTCCCATCTTGCTCTGAGTTAACCTTGTTTTCATAGCTTTAGTTGGTGGTGGAAACGCTGCCAGTTTCCTTAATTTACGGGGTAAATTTGTCATCACGGTTCCTGAGAACCAAAACTTTCTGACCTGCTGTACAAATAAAGATTAAGGAAAAGGGCAAAGAGGAGGGCAAGTTAAACACTCCTAAGCCAACCGCAAGCACAGCACAGTTTAAACACACAATACCCAGCCTGGTCCCTTAGCTTCAATCTGGGATGGGTACAGTCCCATCTGTATGAATGCAATACAACCATTGCAGTTTACTACCGGTTCTGTGGGCGTGGCTTGGTGGACATGGCGGGGAAGGATATACTGCAAAATCCCCCTCCCCTCCCCTCCCCACTAACCTGCTTTCCAGCTCTGTTCTCCTGGGCAGGGGTAACCAGTTGGAGCCTCCCAGCTGATCAGCTGGGACTCAATGGGAGGCAGAGAAGAAGAGACGGGGTTGGCGGGGGCCAGTCAGAGGAGGGATCGGGTCAGATTCTCTGAACAACTCAGAATTTCCTCATACGGTTTCTCCAGAACTGCATCAGAACCTGATGAATACCCACCTCCCTGAGCCATTGTATCAAATACGCATTATGGCAAAATCTTAGAGAACCTGGAATCACAGGGCTGGAATCGACTTTTGGAGGACATCAAGTGATCTCCTTGTCAGAAAATTCTCCTTACTTCTCTCTCTCTGATAATCCTCCACCCAGGAGTGGGGATGCTACTGTCTCTGCCCGTTTCTAGAGAACCGATAGCTCTGAAGAGCAGCAGATACAGCACCGGTTCTGTGTCTTCCTCTGTTTGGCTCACCTGCCAAGAGCACAGGCTCTTACTCTGGGCCTTTATTTCCTGCTTTTCAACCTCAGATGCTTTTCTGGGTGCTTTCTTCTGGCCAGCTGAGATTGAAAAGCAGCGAAAGCTTGCTTTTCAAACACTGTGCACCCATAACGCTGCTGCTTCAGCCGTCCGGGCGGCACAGCTTGCTGTTTTTACACACGCGTCGCAGCAAAGGTGGTTAGTTACCGAACTGGTAGTAATGCTGATTCTGAATCCCACCCTGCCTCCACCCATTATTTCTTGTCTGGCCTCAGGTGCTTTGGAGAGTAAGTCAACTGCCTCCTTCTCCTTGACAGCCCCTGAGGCACTAATACCACTCTCTGTAGAGCTCTTAGTGAGGCTACACCTACAATATTGGATCCAGTTTTGTAAAAAAAAAGATATTGAGATTCTAGAAAGAGTGCAGAGAAGAGCAAGAAAGGAGATTAGGGCAGGGGTGGGATCCAACAGGGTTAACTCACCGTTCAGTGATGATATATGAGGGTTCAGTGATTTACGATGTGCTTCCTGTGGCCCTGTAAATCATCATCAGCCTGGTGCCTGGACAGCTGAGCAGCGCTGCGTGCAGAGAAGCAGCTCTTTCAAAGCTCCCTTTTCCCGCTTTTTTTAACCGCAGCTGTGCCTCCCATGGCAGCTGAAGTTGAAAAAGCAGGAAATAAAGGTCAGGTGAGAGCCCAGGTGGGCAGGTGGGCAAAAATCAGCAGACATAGAACCGGTTCTATGTCTGCTGCTGTCCAGAGCTACCAGTTCTACCGAGGTGGAAACCCACCCCTGGATTAACGAACTGGGGGCTCAAATATACGATGGACGGTTGCAGGAACTGGGCCTGGCTAGTCTGGTGAAGAGAAGGACCAGGGGAGACAGGAGAGCAGCCTTCCAATATTTGGGGGGCTGCCACAGAGAGGAGGAGGAAGAGGTCAAGCTATTTTCCACAGCACCCAAAGGCCAGACAAGGAACAAAGGATGGGAACTGAAGAAGGAGAGAGATTCAACCTGGAAATAAGAAGAAATTTTCTGACAGGGAGAACAATCAACCCATTGAACAGAAGTTGCCTTCGGAAGTTGTGGGAGCTTCATCCCTGGAGGCTTTCAAGAAGAGAACTGGACTGCCATCTGTCAGAAATGATGTAGGGTCTCTTGCTTGGGCAGGGGGTTGGACTAGATGACTTACAAGGTCCCGCTCCAACTCTCTAGACCTATCTCAGTCCATTTAATGTGTCATAGAAATCTAACTTCTGCAAACACCCTTCCCCGTGGCCTCCAGCCATCCTAACCACCAGAAAAGCACTTAAGGCCTGTTTTTTGGCCAAGTGGTGGGCTGGATAGGGTGGGCTCAGATAGGGTGGGCTAGGATGGGGGGGAAAGAGTATTTAAGGAGGGGCTGCAAGAGGAAGTTCACTTCGGTGCCCGGTTGTTAATGTTTCTTGTGTTCAGAGAGGTGTGTCTGATGTTGTCTTACTTTGGACTGAGAATTAATCACGAGGTGGGCAGCTCTATGACAGCTTTAAATAAAATAAATAAACTTAGAAGGCCAAGTCATTGCCACGAAATCAATTTTGGTGTTTTTATCTGTTGCTAAATCTTTAGCGCAAACAAGCTACTTCCTGGGGGGGTGGGGAGTCCCTTGTGCAGCAAAGCCATTTCCCTTCTCCTTTGACCCCCTAAAAAGACCCACCCTGTTTCTTCTCTTGCCTATAAATGCCTTCACTCCCTTTGCTGGAGGAAAACCTGGAGTAGCCACTGAGCAGACTTGCTACACGTAGAGGCAAAAGGACAGGTGAGTGAGGCTCTTCCACCTGTGCACACCGGAGAGGTGAGGCCCCTGCAGCAGATCCCTCCTGCGCCTCTCTCTCTCTCCACCTGAAGGGACCTCTTGCAGGGGGGGCTTCAGGGGCTGTCCTGCTTGCAGCAGGAGGGTCTCCAGGAGGCAGGGAGTCAGGGGTCTCTGGGGCGGAGAAAGAGATGCCCAGGTGAGCCTTTCCAGGCAAGGCAGGATCGACTGTGAGCCCCCAAGGCTGCTGGATGACTGAGGAGGGAGAAACGGGGTCCAGTGTCCCCCCCAATTGGTTACAGGCTGCACCTCCCACCACCTCACTCTCCTCTTCCCCTCCATGATTCTCTCTGCAGGGAAGAAGCTGGAAGACCATGGGGCGATTCCTCTTGTCGACTCCTCAGCTTGCTGGTCGGGGCTTCTCCCCAAATGGTGAGTTTGGAAGAGGGTCTCAATGTGCCCAGAGAGGCCAGTTCTTCCCCTCTGACCCCTTCCTGATTTGACCCTCCTGGGCATCCTCTCCCCGAAGTTGCTTTTATCCCTGTTTGGCATCTTGTGCAATTTAGACCCCACCTGCTCTCTCTCTCTCTGCTCCAAGACTTGGGACCAACCCAAGTGGATTGATTCACACCAGGCAGGCAGCTTCCAGGAAACTAACCAAGGCTAACCCCAACCAAGATTTGGACATTCTGCAAATGCAGCTGCAAGTCCGTTTCCAATTTATCGCCCTCAAAGATGTTTGCAACCTTCAGCAGGTTCAGAATGTTCTGTGGGCCCGGCTGTGTCTCCTCCTCCTCCTCCTCCTCCTCTCCCTCCTCCTCCTCCTCCTCCTCCTCCTGGCCTCCTGGCCACCTTCTCACTGAGCTTCTTCTCTTCCCACACAGAAGCCAACAGCTGCTGCTGTCCCCAAGATTGGCTCCCAAGAATGGGTTTTGCTACAAGGTCTTCAATGATCCCAAGAACTGGAACGATGCTGAGGTTAGAAGTGCTGTGTGTCTGCAGAATCTCCTAGTTCAGGCAGAGGAGAAGTCTAGGCAGAGCTCTTGAAGACCTCACCCCACAAGTTCCTCTGGGTGGGCTGAAGTGTCAGGGCCACCAGGCTGGGTGCCTGAAAAAGCAGCAAAGATCATTATTTGAGGACAGTCTGAAATGCAAGTGTTCTCTGGACTGTATACTGGTGTGAGCTTTCATGGCTGGTATCTGTTGGGCAGTGCTGAGCCTTCCGGGTGGAGTGACCCGTGATTCAGACAACGGATTTCCTGATGTTTCACTGCACATGTGTTCTGGTGGCATCTTCAGGCCTCCTTGTCTCTTGAAGTGATGGGAATCCAAGAGTTTATCTCCTGGATCTAGAATGTTCAAGAGCTGCAGAATCTAGA